>NC_051288.1:907048-954548 GCF_015220745.1 Sebastes umbrosus
CTGAAATGGATGGAGATCAAATTGAAGAAAGAGGAGGATGACCACATTAAGAAGTGAGTCAGTAGCTGTTCTGTACTGTAGGAGAGAGAGAGAGACAGGGAGACAGAGAGAGAGAGAGAGACCTCTGACTGGTTTGCACCAGTACTACCATTTACAGCTGTTTGTAGAATGTTTAGTTCTTTTCCAGTAGCTATTAGCAGCAGAAATAAAAAAGATGGCTGCAGTGTCCAGACCCCATAATGACTGCTTTGCAAGGACTGTGTGATAGTTAGATATGACTGCAGCCCACTTTGGATTGACTCAACTCACCAGTTTTCAAGCTTTTTGTGTGCTGAATGTCATGGCTGGCAGAGATCCTGCGAGATGTTCACCATGGCAACAACAATAACAATGAGAGAGGGCACGGCTCAGCGAAGGCACAACGAAAAACA
The DNA here is from genome assembly GCF_015220745.1 of Sebastes umbrosus. Classification (NCBI taxonomy): domain Eukaryota; kingdom Metazoa; phylum Chordata; class Actinopteri; order Perciformes; family Sebastidae; genus Sebastes; species Sebastes umbrosus. Next base: position 907,480 of record NC_051288.1, read on the forward strand.
TTGGGGAGGATGAGCTGGTGTGATGGGGAGAACAGGCTGAGAACCCAAGTCCACCTTCCACCCCAGCATCCTACCGATGGTCTTTCAGCCCTTGGAGGCGCAGGATGGATGATCTCAGGCCAAGAGGGTTGGGGGGGGGTCTGTTTTGGGATGAACAACAACTGGTGTAATCCCAGAGACGCTACAACTCTCTCCCGCTCCTGCTCGCCTGGCTTTGAGCCAGTCCCGTGACGTCAAGTCTGCCTTCCCCGGGTGTTCACTCTGGTCATCGTCTCTGCTGTGTCCATATTACCACCACGGGCAGATAGCAACGCAGCATTGATGGAGCTGCATGGTGTCCTGTGCCAGTACTGGACCGGGTACTGGACCGGGTACTGGACCAGGTATTGGTACGGGAGCGTTAACTTAGCAGCTACGATGCTGCGTGTAGTGTCGCGGACATGCAGCCACTTTCCCAGTAAAAGTCTCCACCGCGCATTTAGTTTAGTTTAGCAGGTTGTCAGCTGTGTGTCTGCCCGGCGTAAGGATATTCTGTCTGTCCAGCATAACTTTAGCGAGTTTCCGACAGTATGTATTTGTGCTACGTTAGCAGATCAGCGTTGCCGGACGCTTCGTGCTAGCTGCCGCTGCACACATTGTCTGCGTAACTTTAGCGAGTTTCCGACAGACCGGTGAGTGTGAGGTTGTTGGTGGCGTTATAGCTGTATAGTGTGTGTGCAGTTTATTTGTCAGTGAATAAATGTTACGAAACTACAACTTCTCCGCTCCGCTCAAGCAAGCTGGAGAGACTGGAGCCGACTTCCTGTATCCTGCAACTCCAGCTCCGCCTCTTAAGGTGGGCTGTTAAGGTGGACCAGCTTTTCTCCTTAAAGAGATGAGCTGCTCCTCTGAGCTTTAGTTTTAACCAATAGCGTTAATCGGTTAAAATGCTTAATATCGGTTAACGGTTAAAGGGTTAATCATTAACATCCCTAATCACCACACTGACAGGAGTTTCAGTGTCTTCTGAAATGTCAACATAATCTTCCCTTGAAAGCATATTTGGGATGCTGTATATCCATGTTTATGTTTAAATATGAATATTCTGCTGTATATTTGTTCTACCAAACGAGGAACAGTCCTTTAACTGTGGAACAGTTAGACAGACAGGTGATTGGTTGGAGTAAACACTTCCCTTTCTTACCTTACTTCCTTGTAATAGTCATCAGATTGAAACAGTTAGTTATCCCTTGTGATATTTATCGTGAAAAAAAATCAAAGAGATTACTTTTGTGTGTGCTGTTGCGTTTGGCCATATGCAGACAACAATCCTGTCTCTGTGTCAGTTCTTTATGTTCTTCATCACAATCAACGAGCAGTTAGTGGAACCACTATGACAGTATTTAGAAACAGAATAAATGAAGTGATTGAACACTAGATCATTTTTCAATCTGCGTAGAACCACACCACCGATCACCGGTACCGGTACCGTGCTGCCTCCCTCCTCCCTCCTCCCTCTCTCCTGTAAGCCAGTGAGCAGTGACTTTAACCATTTACAGACAATGGTTAACTTCTCTTCTGATATTTAATGCTGCTCTGTTTGACAGTGGCTGTGCTCAGTCAACTGATCACGTCACCTTGTGCATGAGAGCCAAATCAGCAGTTCATAACAGATCTCACCGGTGTGAGTCCTCTGAATGTTTCCTATGGTCTAACTGTACGGCTGTTTCTGGCCAGATATGAGGAGGTGGTCCAGGCTCTGAAGGAGTGTGATACCCAGCTGGAGGCTCAGTGTCGGGTCCACACAGAGCGGCTGCAGAAGGCTGAGAAGCACATTGTCAAACTACAGGGCGATGTGGAGGTTCTGGCTGCACAGCTACGCTGTGGACAGGAACATCAGCAGGAGGCCATGGGTCAGAGAGATGAGACAATACAGAGGTGAGACAGACACTGATGAAAACAAAAAACATCATCATATTGGCATTAACAAACCTGGTATCTGTGTGCACTGCATGTGGTTGCTCATTCAGTGTGTTTGTTCGTGTGTGTGTGTGTGTGTGTGTGTGTGTGTGTGTGTGTGTGTGTGTGTGTTTTCCAAGGCTTCGCAAAGAGGTAGAAGCAACCCAGACTGGCTGGGACAAGTACATCAGTCAGGTCCTCAGTGAGACAGTTGTTAAGGATACAGAGATCATCACCCTGCAGGAGAGAGAAACTAAAGTGAGGACTGAGCTGGAGAGGAGCAGGGAGGAGGTGGAGAGGTGAGAGGACAGCAGGAAGATGGAGGTAGAGAGTAAGAGATGGAGAGGAGGAGACAGGTAAACCACCGTAGATATAAAATAGTAGATGCTACATTATATTAGTCATAACTGATGGGCTAATCGTCCGCCATCTTACCTGGGTATTGTTTACAATCTCCACCTATGGGCAGCACCTGGTTATCAGCTGTTCAGCTCCTAACTGCTTTATCAAAAGGAGCAAAGAGACCAGGGAGGCTGGCACCACTTCAAACATGTCAGTATAGAGTAGATGAGAGATTTATTCTTTACTTATAGGTCAACTAAAACTACAAAAAGTTGTGAACTAGCTAACTTTACCGTTGGGAGTCCACCAGGAGTTCTGCTGACAGCGTTAACCTTTCCAAACTAAACTTACTTCATCAGCTAAAACAATTCCTCATTTTATAAAATCTGTGTGTGTGTGCGTGTGTGTGTGTGTGTGTGTGTGTGTGTGTGTGTGTGTGTGTGTGTGTGTGTGCGTGCGCGTGCGCGTGCGCGTGTGCGTGTTACCAGGTACAAGCAGCAGCTGGGTGCTGGTCTGCAGAGGGAGAGAGCCTTAGAACAGATGCAAGTCCAGGTTGAGCTGGAGTGGCAGAGACGCTGTGAGGACACAAAGGCCCAACACTACCTCGCTAATGAGCAGCTAATACAGGACCTGAGCCAGGCTAGAGACCAGGTCAGCCTCTCACACATGACACAACCCCCATCTGCACAGTGTGTGTGGATGTACTGCTGCACATGCAGAGTAAAGTTCACCCTGTATATGTTTGAAACTGCTGCTGCTTCAGTCAGATCAGTATTGTACCCAGGGCCAGATTCACTAAGACGTTTGCAACTTTTTTTCAGGAAACAGGCACAAATGTGACGCATGCTGCCTCAGACACGTACATGTATACCAGGCATACGTGGATGGAGTCGCAGTTTGTGTTTCATTTTAGCGTGTTTGCAAGGTGCACCTTATTGCATATGCATTCATTTAAGGGAGGACGGTACAGATAATAGGGGGAGACATGTTAACACAGGTTATGTGTTCAGCTAGATCTACTAAAGTCACACAATTTGCACCAGTCAGTTTTGCCAGACCTGCTGCTCCATCTTCATCTAAAAATTGCAATATAATCATTTTATAAGTCATAGGTGGACCTGAAGTGTGGCTGAGGTAAATATTGTGGAATTATCACTAGCATCATTAAGAGATGAGATAAGACGAGGACTGAAGACCGACTGGTGCAAATACAACATCCATTATGTTATATAAAGAAACTGAGCACTGTCATGGTGGCAGCAATACACTGCCTGAGTAGTAGAACTGTTAGCGAGAGGACGGAGTAATCCGTCTTCTCTCTAACTGATCACGTTACCAGAATAATTCAAGTTTATAAACGTAATATTTTTGAATGAGGACCTTCAGTATTTAGATCAAGTAGCTCATTGAAAATAAAATGCGTCAGATTAAGTAGGCTACAGATATTATTCCAGTGTGTCTGATACATATTTAATCAATAATTAAAGGTCCCATATTATAAAAAAGTGCGATTTTCATGTTTTTATATTATTAAGCAGGCTTAAGTCCTATATAAATACTTTGAAAGTATCGAAACGCTCAATCCACAGAGAAATACACGCAGCCCGTATTCAGAAGCTCTGCATTTGAAACAAGCTGTCAGGATTTCTGTCCATTTGTGATGTCACAAATATGCCATATTTAGACCCTTTACACAAAATTAAACGCAAACATTCTAAATGTGTCCCAGTTTATTCCTGGTTGCAGTGTATGTGAATGTCATCAGCTGACAGGAAGTACACATGGACCCAAGCTGTTGCCTAGCAATGCAATTCTGTTGCAATTTCGTCGCAATTCCGTCGAAATGCGCTAAAACGGAGCGTTTCAGACAGAGGGTAAATACAGGTATATTCAGGCAGACAGTATGAGGAAAATAAAGGGTTTTTCGAACATTACATTTTTTAAACATGTTCTAGTAGAAACACAAAATACAAGTATGATCCTGAAAATGAGCACAATATTGGACCTTTAAGTAAACATAAGTATCGGATCAGACTCTGTATGGGCATATAGACTCCTTTAATTGTAGAGTGTAAAGGTTAATTGAAGATTCACCTCTGTTACTTGTACCTGTGCTTCTGAGGTCATATAAAACTGTCTCTTGCAGACTGAGTCAGTCACAGTTATTATATCCTCTCCCACTAGTTGCACCATCCTCCTCAAATTCATAGTTCATTCAAATTAATTTCTGCTGACACATAAGACACCTCCTGGCCGGCGCACTTGTTTTACAAATAACATTTGTGACTCCAGATGGAGAATGTATCACAAACAAGAAGTCAAATCTGTCAGCAGCGTCACCACTCATTTCTAGTGTTATTTATTTATTTATTCATATGCTGCCACTAGTTTGGGCAGTGAGTCCATTGATCTTTGTCAGGGTCAGAAATGGAACCACTGTTGTCGCTATGCTGGTTTGATAAATGTAGTGGATATTGATATTTAGTACTGAAGGTTCATGTTGGTCTCTACCAGGCTAAAGCAGAGCTGAAGGAGAAAGAACAAGATCTGCAGGATTTGACTGTCTTACTGCGTTCTGTTAAAACAGAGAGAGACCCGGCGGTACAGGTGAGAATACATCCACCGGACACTTTGCAGACTAGTGACAATGACACCGTTCAATGAAAAGTCACACTCTTCACTGTAAAGCATCATCAGTGTCTTACCTGGATCTGATTCATTTGCGAAGCGGAGTACATCAAAGTGCAAAACATGACATTTCCTATTGCCAGTAGGTGGCGCTGTGAAAATGAGCCAAAATGTGCATATGGATGTACTCAGGCAGGGACTTTTATCATGCATGCATTTTTTTTTTAATATTATTTTTAATGACAAATTTGACAAAACACATACATCAAACAAAAATCAAAACCCGCAACCAAACCCGAAAATTCACGCACTCGCACACTCACACCCACACACTTTTACACCCAGGGAGGAGTAATACAAATCCCTAAGAGAGAATTATCTGAACCGCATGTCAAGGACAAAACATACATATCATTACATACAGTATCATCCATGTGATAGTTAAATGCAGGCCATCCATAGTGGGAGTATTCAACAGCAGAACAGAGAAAATGAAAACAAAACAATCAATATGAATGGAAATATTGTCAAACTGAGTCCAAATATTGCAAAAAGGGGCCCCAAGATTCTTCCCATTTATGTTGACATTTAAAATTATTGGCTCGCAATTTCTCCATGTGTAACTGAGACCAATTCATGCAACCAGTTTCTGAAGCACGGTGGAGTTGGTGTCTTCCAGTCTTTGAGAATAAGTTTTTTTGCTACTACCATGCCCATCAATAGAGCTGTTTGAATATGTAAAGGGAGAGTTGAGGAGTCCACTGAAGATCCAAAAAGAGCCAAATCTCTGTCAGGAGAGAGAGTCCTTTGATAAACCCCAGAAAAAAAGAAGAAGATTCTTGACCAAAACTGATAAATTAATGGACAGTCCCAAAATAAATGCAGCAATGTACCATCATTTGATTTACATTTATCACAAATTGGAGACACAGAGGGGTAAAATGTATGTAACATGACTTTAGAATAATGAAAACGGTGAATCACTTTGAACTGAATTAACCTATGCCTGCTATTTATTGAACAACTATGAATACGGGAGAGTGCAGTCTTCCATAGTTTATCAGGCAACACGTCATTAATTTCCCTTTCCAAAGCCTTCTTAATACAGTTAACAGATTCAGAATCTTTGGAGAAATAATTCACAAATTTGGAGATAAGCTTCTTACTCTCTGGTGAAAGAGAAAGCAATTCTAGAAAAGTGTTTCTCTCGCAAGTAGATTCAAAATTTTGAATATTTTCCCTCACAAAGTGCCTAAGTTGCATATAACGGAAAAGATTGGAATGTGGTAGATTATACTTTGAGCTTAATTGACCGAAAGATGCAAACTTGTTGTCTAAATAAAAGTCCTTTATGCACTTCAGCCCTTTTACACACCATACAGCAAATGTATTGTCCAGTAATGCTGGGGTAAAGGCATGGTTGTGGCAAAATGGTGTATATATCGAAATACTAGGGACTTTGTAGATATGTTTAATTTGACTAAGAATTTTCAGTGAATTTCTGACAACAAAACTATGACTTACTGATTTAATAGCAGATACAAGATTAGTGTAGAGTAAGGAGGATAATGAGGAATATGGTTTTATTAAAGACATAAGCTCTAGTTTTAGCCAGAGGGGGGCAGAAGTGAGTGATTCGTGGTCTGGAGAGCCCCATTGCCAGTATGCCAGTGCCCTAGCATTGGCTGCCCAGTAGTAGTCTTTGAATACTGGAAGACCCAGACCACCATCCAAAGTGGGCCTGAATAGATGTTTTTTAGATAGTCTGTGTTTTTTATAACCCCAGATAAAATCTAAAATAATTGTCTCTAGCTTCTTAAAAAAATCAGCTGAGATCCATATCGGCAAATTTTGAAAGAGATATAAAAATCTTGGTAGAGATACCATGTTAATGGCATTTACTCTGCCAATCATAGATAGGGGCAGGGTCCTCCAGTATTCTATGCTGCGTTTCATTTTATCAATACCTTCTAACAGATTTAATTTGAGCAAAAGTTTAGGATTTTTTGAGATTTTAAGTCCTAAATATGTGATATAGTTCTGAACAATCTTAAAGGGGCAATCTTGTAAAATTGTATTTTCACCAGTAAACAGCAGTTCACTTTTACCCCAGTTTATTGTGTAACCAGAAATTTTACTGAATGTTTTAATATATTGTAAAAGATAAGGAACACCCACTTCAGGGTCCATTAAGGTAACAAGTAAATCATCGGCGTAAAGTGTAACAAGACATTATGCTGTACCAGCTGGAATACCCTTTATATGTGGGTGATTTCTTATCCCAATTGCCAAAGGTTCTAATGCTATATTAAATAACAAAGGGGACAAGCAATCTCCCTGTCTCACACCCCGATGTAAACTAAATGGCACTGAAGTGGTATTATTTGTTAAGACAGAGGATTTAGGAGAGCGATAAATCATTTCAATCCAGTCCACAAAAGTTTTCCCAAATCCAAACCTCCTCAAAGTTTCAAATAAGTAAGGCCATTCGATAGAGTCAAAAGCTTTATGGGCGTCCAATGTAAGGACGGCTGCTTGAGTCTTCTTACCTAAGTCAGAATACAATATGTTTAACACGCGACGCACATTGAAAAAGGAAAGCCTGCCTGGGATAAAGCCCACTTGATCTGGGTGGATAATTGTTGCTATATGTTTATTTAATCTGGTGGCCAATACTTTTGTTAAAATTTTATGATCTAGATTGAGCAAAGAAATGGGCCGGTAATTAGCAGGATCCATGGGATCTTTTCCCTTTTTCAATAACAGACATATATTTGCCTCATAGAGGGACCGTGGAAGCGTTTTTCTTGCAATTGAATCATTTATCATTCTAAGTAAGAAAGGTGTTAATATCTCATGAAATGCTTGGTAAAACTCAGCACCAAACGCATCCGGTCCAGGGCATTTACTGATGGGGAATGCCTTAATTGCTTCCACCAACTCAGCAACAGAAAACATTTCATCCAAAGAGCGCTGATTGCTCTCATTTAGATGTGGCAGAGTTAAAGTACTAAAGAACTGGGAATAATCTGTCTCTGTTGCTGTGGACGTAGAGGTATAGAGATCGGAGTAGAATTCTTTAAAACATTTGTTAATATCTTGTTGGTCAGTGAGTACTTCACCGGTTTTGGACTGTATTTTATGAATAGCAGTCTTTGCCTGCTCTCCTTTAAGTTGTCTTGACAGTAATTTTTGTGGTTTATCACTCAATTCAAAATGTTTTTGTCTCGTCTTCAGTAGTAGATTACTTATTTACCCTCCAAGGACAGAGTTATATTCTGATTTTAATTTCAGGATCTTGTTATAGTCAGACTGTAAAAGAGATGTTTTATATATTTGTTCTATATGAGTAATTTCTTGTTCGATTTCTTTCAGTCTCTTACATTTTTCCTTTTTCCTTGAGGTCTCAAAAGAAATAATAAATCCTCTCATTGTAACTTTAAGTGCTTCCCAGAGAGTAGAGTCTGAAACTACTCCGTTATCATTGATCTCTAAAAAGTCTCTGAGTTTATTGGCCATGTATTCTTTAAATCCTGGTGATGACAGTAGGGTTAAATCTCCAATTATATTTTGGTTTGGAAAGGGAAGACTGTAGCTGCAGCGTAACAGGACTGTGATCAGAAATCAATATATTGTGATAAAGTATGTTGCTAATATTGGGGATTGAACCAGCCTCCACTATTAAATAGTCAATTCTAGTATATGACTGGTGCACCGGTGAGTAAAATGAATATTCTTTTTTGTCAGGGTGTTGTATTCTCCAAATATCCACCATATTTCTTGATTTTATCAGATTGTTTAGTGTTTGAACAGAGTTAATAGTTGGAGGAGATTTAGTGGATGATCTGTCCAGGGATGAATCCAAATAACAATTAAAATCGCCACCGATGAAGACATTGGACGATCCATCCTCTGGAAGTAATTCAAAAACTTTACGAAAAAACGTAGGGTCATCGGAATTCGGGCCGTATATATTTAACAAGGTAATTGGGAATGAGTTAATATAACCAGAAATCAAAATAAATCTCCCATTTGGATCAGTAATCTTGGATTTAAGTAAAAAAGGAATATTATTACGAAACAGGATAGCTACGCCCCTTGCTCGAGATGTAAAGGGTGCTTGGTACACCTGTGAGATCCAATTAGGTTTTAATTTATATCCAGTAACTTTAGTAGTGGGAGTCTCTTGTAGAAATAAAATATCAGCTTTCAGTGAATTCAAGTGAGAAAAAACCTTCCCGCATTTAACATCAGTTCCAAGACCCCTAACATTCCACGAGGTTAGTGTGATTTTATCATTTAGAATAGGGGACATACTTACAAACAAGTCAGATAATCAGAAATCAAATGCCCATTCAAACCTTTGATACATGGCATGGATGATATGAAATAAAACAAAGTAGTAACTGAGTATGCAGACATATTTATGTAGTGAGCTGAAACGCCAAACAGCACACCTCTCCCCGCAAAACATCCACACTCGCACACACACGCATACCCCCAAACCCTCCCCCCACAGAAAAATAAAAAATAAAAAATAAAAAAAGGGAAAAAGAAAAAGGAAAAATTCCTCATAGTATTTGTTATATCTCTGCCTCACTCCTGAATTAAGGGATATTCAAATTGAATCCAATAACAGGGACCACACGTCTGCTGCTTAGCGCGTTCTCTTTATTTACCTTTTTTCTCCTGGTATACCCATAATGCATTTCCACATTCTAACAGTGGCCTGTTAACCCTAGACATGACATCCCCCCTTTCCTTGGAATTAAACTCTTAGTTACAGAAAACAAAATCTAGGATTATATTAAAATCAATTTAGCTGCCACCTCTTAAATCATATTTCAACAATATCCATTTTGCACTATTCTGAAATTATCCCTTACAAAACATATTTTTCTTTTAAAGAAATCATTAATCACTACAGTATTTTCCAAAAACTTGAACTGTAACAAATTATTTTCTTTCTAGAAATTAAACAGTTCTATAACCTTCACTGGTTATAAATCACGAACAGTGTGAAATTCTTTTTTTTCTCTTTTCAGAATCAGGAACAATATGAAACTCTTTCTATCATGAAAACTCTTGAACAAGTTATTTACAACTTATTTACGAACATAATCAGACAATCTACTGGGTGTTCGCCTGACTCTTTGCGGCCTAGAGGGCATCTCGGTGTGCGTGTATGTGTCAGAGTCATTTTCTGCGTGTGGAGTCTGAGCTACTGCGGTGTGTGTATCTTCCTCTATCACTTTATCCATTCCTGTGTTCTCAGCCCCTTGTGTTTCCTCCTCTTCACGAAATGTCCCTTGTCCCAGTTCACCTCCTTTATATTTCTTAACAAAGGTGGTGTTTCTCGCATATCGTGCTCCTGTTGGTGATTCCACTACGACCTTGTTTCCTGTCTTGCTGATGATTTTGTGTGGAGTCGCATTAAACGTTGTGGAGAACTTGTCGGTTTTGTCTTGCCTCAAAGAGTACAGTATCACCGACACTGACTTCTGACTGCTGCGCTCTTCTGCGTGTGTCTGCATACAATTTACTCTTAGCTTTTTGCTCTGTATCACGATCACACACTTCCTGATCAGTGTGCATCTCAATGAGTTCTGGCAACTTTCCTCTGATCTTTCTGTTGAACAGCAATTCAGCAGGGCTTTCACCTGTTGTTGCATGGTTGATTCTTCTGTATACAGTCACATATTTTCTCAGTTCTTTTTTCCAATCCAGTCCCTCTGACTGTGCAATCCTGATTCTCTTCATCAGTGATGCATTCTGGCGCTCAACTTCTCCGTTGGCCTGAGCATATTTTGGTGTGGTTTTGATGTGAGTGATCCCACTTTCCTCGCAGTATCGACTGAACTGTTCAGATCTGAACTGAGGTCCATTGTCAGATTTGCATGTGACTGGCAGTCCATGTCTGCTGAAGATTGACTCAAGACTGTCTATAATCTTGCCTGTCGTGGTGGTGGTGGTCATGATGTCATATTCATAGCACCGGCTGAAGTAATCCACTACCACTAGAATGGAATGACCTGACGGGAGAGGTCCCAGTATGTCAACAGCTACGTCCCGCCAGGGTCCATCAGGTAGCGGTGTGGGTCTCAGCGGCTCGGGTGGGTCAGGTCTAGCCACTATTTGACATCCGTGGCAAGCTTTACAATGTCTCTCAGCTGCACTGTCCATGCCGGGCCACCACACTTTTGTCCTGAGATGCTGCTTCGTTCCCACTATACCCAAGTGTCCCTCATGGGCTAGTGCAAGTGCCCGTGTTCGTAGGACCTGTGGCAACACTATATGTGTACCTCTCAGAACAAGATATCCTATTGTGCATAGCTCATTTGCGATGATTGCATACTGTTTGCACTTATCAAAATGTCCAGTTGCTACGGCTTTGCGTACCTCTCGCAGCTCTGGATCAGTGGCTGATGCTTCTTTCACTTCTCTGGTGGTGAGTGCTTTTGGCGTTGCATTCACTGCCACAAATCTCACATACTCATCAGCTCCATGCTTGTGTTCAACCTGTTTCACTGTGTTTGTCAGGAGTCGTGACAGTGGATCAGCAATGTTGTTCTTCCCCGCTATGTGGACTACTTTGAACTCATACGGCTGTAGCCAAAGAACCCACCGCTCTATCCATGCGCATGGTTTAGAGTGGGGACCATAGATCACTTCCAATGGTTTATGATCTGTGACTAGGTCAAACTGTCTCCCATAGATGTATGGATGTAGTGTCTTGCAGGCCCAAACTAGACCTAGCGCTTCTTTCTCTGTTTGAGAGTATTTACGCTCACAGTCAGTCAGGCTGCGGCTCACATAGCATATCGGAACTTTAATACCTTTTTGGTTTTGCACTAGAACTGCGCCTAACCCCACAGGACTTGCATCCACTATTACCTGTGTTGGTGCTTCTTTGTCAAAGTAGGCGAGGGTGGAAGCTCTAGCTAGCTCCGCCTTAAGGGCACTGAAAGCTTGTTTCTGTTCTGGCCCAAACCTGAAAGGCGTGTCCTTCCTTGTCAGGCGTCTCAGTGGTTCTGACAGGGTTGCAAACTGTGGGATAAATCTGCTGCTGTATCCAACAAGCCCAAGGAACTCCGCACCTCTGTGTCGTTTTCTGGTTCCCTTGCTTCTGTCACAGCTCGCACTCTCTCCTCTGTCGGCCCGATACCTTTCTCCGACAGCAGAATCCCCATGAAAATCCGTCTATTCATGTTGAATTGGCACTTGTCTCTCTGAGCCTGTCCATGACTGCGTGTAGCCGTCCGTCATGTGTCTGTTGGTCATGTGCGTGTATGATCACGTCATCAGAGATGTTCTCAACGCCTTCGATTCCAGCTAGGGTGTTGGCTATCTCGTGCTGATATTGTTCACTGGCAGATGATACACCAAAGAGCAGCCTCTTGTATCTGTACAATCCGTTGTGCACTGCAAATGTGGTGATCTCTCGTGAATCAGGGGTCAGCTCGAGCTGGTGATAGCCCCATTTCAGGTCTAACTTGCTGAATATGGTTGAGCCATTCATGCCCTGGAGCACCTCGTCCACAGTGGGGATTGGAAAGCGTTCCCTCACTATAGCCTCATTAGCACGTCTCATGTCCAGGCAAAGTCTAACATCACTTTTTGGTTTTGGGGCGACCACAACTGGATTCACCCACGGGGTCGGCCCATTGACAGGTTCAATAATGTCCAAGTCCATCAATTCCTTTATTCTGGACTCTACTGCCCCCCTGAGGTTGAATGGTATGCGCCTGATGGGCTGGGCTACTGGCCTCACCTCTGGGTTAATGTGCAGCTTTACCTGTCTTGTTTTCAGCTTTCCTACTCCGCTGAATACTTCTGGGTACTGCTGTTGGAGTGTTTGCTTAATGTCAGTTACAGCAGAAATGTTCTCACCTATTCTCAGAACCCCCAGTCGTGTCGCTGTCTTTTTTCCCAGCAGTGGTTCACCGTTTCCTTTGATTACAATGAACTCGGCATGTTCAGTTTTGTTTCCTATTAAAACTTCACATGTAAATGCACCCTTGACTGTTAATGGCTGGGTGGAGGAATATGCATACAGTTCCCTCTCAGTCTTAGGGATATATGAGTGACACTTTATGCGTTCTGATTTCAGTTTTTCCCATACATTTTCTCCCATTACATTTCTTGTTGCTCCAGAATCAATCAGCATTCTCATATTCACTCCCCCCACACAGAAGGTAAGTCTCTCTGGCATGTTGTCATCATTAATGGCAAAAGCAAAGTCATCATGTGTATCAACATTGTTTACTTTCTGTTTTGTTTTCGAACCTTTTGTACGGCACATTTTTCCATAATGATCTTTTCCTTGGCACTTGTGGCATGTCTGTCCGCGTGCAGGGCATTTCGGATCTCGGCCAAGATGATCAGTATTCCCACATCTGTAGCACTTTCCATCATTTTTATTTTCACTGTTTGGTTTTCCTTTTGTATTCCAATTTCCGTACTTTCCCTTCATTTCTTTTTGAAGGACTCGATTCACTGTCTCTGTAGTCGCTTTCACCGACGTGCATGACATGCTCTCCATTTGCTCCTCGATGCTCTCACAGCGTGAAGCTATCTCCAGTGCACGTGCTAGCGTCAGTCTGCGACCCTCTTCTAAAAGTTTTCTGCGTACATATTCAGATGTCCCTTTACTCAAAATGGCATCTCTGATCTGATTATCAGAATCTCCTCCATAATCACAGTCTCTTACAGCTTGTCGCAGTCGTGTTGCAAACTGCTGCACCGTCTCCTCTGGCTTCTGTTGCAACTTTAGAAATGCGTGCCTTGCTAATGCTGTGTTGACTTGAGGCACGAAGTAATCGCTTAGAGCGTCGACTGCCTCCTGGTAGTCCGTCGGCTCACCCGTGTCCGGTAATGTTGAGAAAACATCTTGTACATCTGGTCCAGCTAGATGCAGTAGTAGTGCACGTCTCCTTTGCTTTGTAGCTGCTGTTGAATCTTCGGTTATAATAAGTCCTTTACCGTCGACATATAGCTCAAACGACGTTAGCCACCTCTTCCATCTGGAACCTAGCGTAGCCGGCTCCGTGTAGCATGCAAAGTTCTGAATTCCGGATTTCTCCATACTAACTAACTACCTAAACTTGTACGTTTAACTAGCTAAATAGCGTTCATCCTCGTCGCCAATGTTATATCCCTGCTTAATTCAGGAGTAAGGCAGAGATATAACAGTATTGGGGAAACGCATGGCAAATGGCCAGCAGCCAAGAGTCCCTCTCAGAAAAATATTAAATGCGGACAATGGGCTACATCATACAGTGGAAAAAAATACAAAGAGTAATATAGCACTTAATCCGCCGTCTTGTTCATTTTTAACTTAGATGGAGTAGAATATAGGCATAACAAAGTTAATGTTCTCAAAGTTCCCAGTTCGAAAGCCTACTTTTTCAACTCAGATTCTATGAAGGACTTGACGTCTCCTGGGGAGGTAAACACCTTTACCTGGTCGTTGTGCTGGACATGAAGCTTAGCTGGAAAACGCAAAGAGTATTTGACCTCCCTCTCCCTGAGCGCTTGGGTTACCTCACGGAATCCTCTTCTCTGTGCCATCACCTCCGCAGTATAATCAGGATAAACGTAGACCCGATGCCCGTTGTAGAACATCTGTTGTTGCCGACTCAGTCGTAGAATCAATTCTTTCTCCTGGTTGAAGTGAATCCTGGCTATGATGCTCCTTGTCTTTTACATCCGTAGGTTTTGGCACAGGTATGCGGTGCGCTCGATCCACTACCACGGGCTTTGCGAAGTTGGTCACCCCGAGTAACTTCGGTATTAATCCAGCGATGAACTCCGTAGGTCTGCCTTTCTCTTCATCGTCGGGGATCCCCACAATCTTAATATTGTTACGTCTCGAGCGCCCCTCAATGTCGTCAATCTTCGTTAGAAGCCTTTCATTTCACTTTTTCATATTTGTCAGGCACAGCTCCAGCGTCTGAATACGCCGCTCGTGGTCAGAGCCCTGTTCCTCTGCAGCAACAATTCTTTCAGTCAGTGCCAGATGAGTGTTCATAAGAGTTTCAAATTTGTGGTCTAGTAGGTCGAATCGCTTATTGATTGATTCCAGAATTTTGTCGGATATCTTTTCCCACAAAATGCAGCGATTCTTCCTCCGCATCAGGCCCATCATGCGCAACAGCTGTGCCAGATTGTTTGGCGTTCTTTGTTTGACGCGTGTCAGGCATTTTCACTGATTTCAAAGTTGGTATGGGTGAAAATCACACAATGACTGTTAAAGTGGTCAAAACTATAAACACCACTGACTTCTTCAGGCAATTTTTAAACTAGACGGCAGGATTAATAAAGAAATAACTATTTTTCCACCCGGAGCTCTGAGAGACCCGACTACTCCATATGCGCCTCTCTAGCGCCCCCAGGGAAGCATTTCTATGCAGGATATTGGGTGTACACAACGTATCACCAGTTTGACACCATTTAGTGGTCAACATATGACACTACTACTACATGACCTGTATCTGGATCTGTCATTACAACACATGACATCACTGTAATGTATGAATAGTTTATAAGACCCAATATGGGACCTTTAAAGGTCTAATATATGACCTTTAAAGGTCCCATATTATAAAAAGTGAGATTTCCATGTCTTTAATATTATAAAGCAGGTTTAAATGCTTTATAAATACTGTTAAACTATCAAAACGCTCAATATACGGATAAATACACACAGCCCTTATTCAGAAATTGTGCCTTTGAAACAAGCCATTAGGATTTCTGTCCATTTGTGATGTCATAAATAAACAATATATAGATCATCATGCGGTTTTAAATGTAAACATTCTAAATGTGTTCCAGTTTATTTCCTGTTGCAGTGTATGTAAATAACGTCAGCTGACAGGAAGTAAACATGGACCCAACCTGTTGCCTGGCAACGCAATTCCGTTGCAATTCCGTTGAAATGCACTAAAACGGAGCGTTTCAGACAGGGGGTAAATACAGGTATATTCAGGCAGACAGTATGAGGAAAATAACGTTTTTTTTTAACATTACAGCATGTAACATGTTCTAGTAGAAACCCAAAATACAGGTATGAACCTGAAAATGAGCTGATATGGAACCTTTAAGATGGAACTTCAGTGATCCTTGTTGCTGCTTTCTCTGGTTTTTCCATCCTGTTCTCCGCATACATACTGTTGCTTTGAATACTCAGTGACCAGCCCTCCTTTAAAGCGTTTAGCTAATCAGCATATAACAATAAACCTGTTAGGTAGTCGATTTAGACATTTGTGCTTGAACATGAGCTTACTGTTAGTACTAGCAGTGAGCCTGTCTGCTGCCGACAGGTCTTTTCCTGGTGTGAGAAGTATTGTAGGTGTGAGTCTCCTCCTGAACACTTGGCTACAACGGGGTAGGGTCTCAGGAGCTTGTGTTCCCAGGAGGCTTACCACTGGTTTATGATCAGTCTCAGGGCTAAAGTGTTGTTCAATGCTCTCATCATGGAGAGCTAGGTGTAGAGGATTCCACCGTTTAAAAAAACGGTGGAATCCTCCAAAAGTCTCTTTGTTAAAATCTCCTGATAAATACATATATAGGAAATAAGTACTTGCAGTAATGCATAAGTAACTTGGTACAAAAACATGTACACATTTTGTGCTGTATACAGTCCAACACTCTTTGTCTACCTCCCCACAGGGTCTCACACCAAAGATAGATTCTCTGGCATCAGAAGAGATCTGTAGTCTACAGCAGCAGAACGGCATCCTGCGGGCCGTGGTTACCCAGATGAGGAAGGACATGGAGGGTCTCATCCACGTCCTGCCCTGTCCGCAGGCCCAGCCGCAGGCCCAGCCGCAGGCCTCTTTCCCTCAGCCAGTTCAGCATCCAGGGAGCCGCTGCCACCACCTCCGTCACTCCTACAGCTAACACTCAGATGGACACTGGACCACCAGCCCAGTCCACTAACATCTCTCTCAAAGTCAGCCCAGCAGGTGTGGACAGCAAAAAACCTACTCATTATTACAAATACTGTGGCAAGCTACGCTGAGCTTTTTATTGTTTAGCTCCAGGGGCCAGTTTGACAAAGAGAAACTAAAACTAATACTCAGACTTCAGATAGACGTCTAAATTAATCAGTTGCACAAAGCTGTCTAGTTATTGACTATACTGTATGTATATATATATATATATATATATATATAACTATTATATTGACATACACATCTGCATTGTTTGTCACAGTAGGTGGCTGAATTCTTTACAGTAATAAAGAAAGTAATCCTTAAGTAAGTAACTTTTACTGTGGACTGAAACTCTAACCTGTGATCATGTGATCATGTGATCATGTGATCAGCTGGTGAAACAAGGCTGCCGAAAGACAGACATAGTCATGCTGTGTCATCTTTTTCCTCTTACATGTGGTGTGGAATCCGCAGGTGGTCTGTGCTCAGAGAAACGTGCCAACACCTGTGCTTTGTCGAAGCAGGAGGTCAGAATGGAACATACGGAGTCTGCTCTCACCAACCTCATGGAACAGGTGCTGAAGGAAACCAGTAAACTAGTTGAAGTTGACCTGTCAGGTTCCAGTTGACTGCCTGGACCGGTGGTGTGGGGTTAAAGCTGCTGATCTCTTTAGTGCTGAGTCATGATTGTGGGCAAGACCCGTCCATCCATTGTATCTTAGTACTGTGTAACACTTTATTACAGGGTCAGTTCACCAGTCAGTTATGTGAGATGATGGGAAGATATTGGATAAGCTATGGCACCAACCCAGTTCCTTCAAGTTTCATCTCGTCTTCCTTCCAGAGTGCACTGATGCGACAGCTCCGAGAGGAGAACCTGTGTTTGCGGCGGCAGCAGCAGCAGGCCTCAGGTCTGATGTCTGGTGGTTTGTTTGACAGTGTGCAGGCTGCTAGAAGCAACCGTCCTGCCCTGCACACCAGACTGAAGCAGGCCGCGTCCTGCATCGCCCGTCTGAGCAGAGACAAACAGCAGCTGATAGAGCTGGGGAACCGCCTCCGTGCCCACATCACCACTGCTGGTACAATAACACACACACTGACACACACACGCACACACCACACACACTACATTAAAGAGCAGGCAGTGTTAATATGATCAGTATCAGTAGGTGCAGTAACTAACCATACAGTAATTCATGTGTTGGGTTTATGGGCTGTTGATCAGTAACTATGACATACTGTAGTGGTCTTAAAACTCACTTCCTGGGGGGCTATTTAATAAAGCGAGTTACCAATTAATCCAGGCTTTTATTTAAGGAAATCAGGTTTGACTGAAACCCAGCAGTCCATCATTACTGACATACTGAGCCTTTCAGCCAGAGCAAGATGCAAAATACATGCCCAGATTTCAAATATTATATCACATATTAACATGATGGGCTGAGGAACTGAATTACTTCAAATATAGAATTCATCTGCAACAATCTCAGCACAGTACCCCAGCTGACATGTCCAATTAACAAACACATGTTACTGCTTTAGGCACATGAGTATGTCTGTAAAATAAAGCATTTGACTGTAACGTGGAGTAGCAGTTTCATAATATGCTCTTATTTTAAAGACATTTCTATATCTATTTAAAGGGACTGTTTGTAACTTCTTACACGTATAATCATTGCGGGTCCGTGTCACAATGTTGCAGAGAGCGTCTAATTCATTCATGATTCAAATTCTACACACATCTAATATTTTTATTTTATGAATAAGTATGAATAACTCTCTCCGGGAACCATCACCTTAACGTGGTGGAGAGGTTTGTGTGTCCCTATGACCCTGAGGGCTGTGTTGTCTGGAGCCTCGTGCTCCTGGTAGGGTCTCCATGGGCAAATTGGTCTTAGGTGAGGGGCCAGACTAAGAATGGTTCACAAAAACCCCAATGACGACACGAGGCAGAGGAGGAGTTTACCCGGCCCGGAGGAAGCCCGGGGCCCACGTCTGGAGCCAGGCCCAGATGGAGGGCCCGTCAACGAGCGTCTGGTGGCCGGGCTTGCCACGGAGCCCGGCCGGGGATACCCCGAAGAAGGAACGTGGCACCCCCCTCCTCTCCATCCTGTGGGCTCACCACCTGCGGGAAGAACCGCTTGGGTCGGGTGCGCTGCCACACGGGTGGCAGTGAAGGCCAGGGACCTCGACGGACTGGACCCGGGCGGCAGAGGCTGGCTTTGGGGGACGTGGAACGTCACCTCTCTGTGGGGGAAGGAGCCGGAGCTTGTGCGGGAGGTGGAGCGCTATCAGTTGGATCTGGTAGGGCTTACCTCTACGCACAGCCTCGGTTCTGGAACCGTACTCTTGGATAGGGGTTGGACTCTATTCTTCTCTGGAGTTGCCCATGGTGTGAGGCGCCGGGCGGGTGTGGGGATACTCACAAATCCCCGGCTGAGTGCCGCTATGTTGGAGTTTACCCCGGTGGACGAGAGGGTCGCCTCCCTACGCCTTCGGGTTATGGGGGGGAAAACTCTGACTGTTGTTTGTGCGTATGCACCAAACAGCAGTTCGGAGTATTCGGCCTTCTTGGAGACCCTGAATGGGAGTCCTGTATGGGGCTCCAGTAGGGGACTCCATAGTTCTCCTGGGAGACTTCAACGCGCAACGTGGGCAACGATGGAGACACCTGGAGTGGCGTGATTGGGAGGAACGGCCTCCCTGATCTAAACCCGAGTGGTCGTTTGTTGTTGGACTTCTGTGCTAGTCATGGATTGTCCATAACGAACACCATGTTCGAACATAAGGATGCTCATAAGTGTACGTGGTACCAGAGCACCCTAGGCCGAAGGTCGATGATCGATTTTGTAATCGTATCATCTGATCTGAGGCCGCATGTTTTGGACACTCGGGTGAAGAGAGGGGCGGAGCTGTCAACTGATCACCATCTGGTGGTGAGTTGGGTCAGAGGGTGGGGGAAGACTCTGGACAGACCTGGTAAGCCCAAACGCGTAGTGAGGGTGAACTGGGAACGTCTGGAGGAGGCCCCTGTCCGAGAGATCTTCAACTCACACCTCCGGCGGAGCTTTTTCTGGCATCCTGTGGAGGTTGGGGGCATTGAACCCGAGTGGACGATGTTCAAAGCTTCCATTGCTGAAGCTGCGGCGGTGAGCTGTGGTTTTAAGGTCTTAGGTGCCTCAAGGGGCGGCAACCCTCGAACACCGTGGTGGACACCGGTGGTCAGGGAAGCCGTCCGACTGAAGAAGGAGGCCTTCCGGGATATGTTATCTCGGAGGTCTCCGGAGGCAGTTTGCAGGGTACCGACGGGCCCGAAGAGCAGCAGCCACTGCCGTGACGGAGGCAAAGCAGCGGGTGTGGGAGGAGTTCGGAGCAGCCATGGAGAAGGACTTTCGGTCGGCACCAAAGTGCTTCTGGAAAACCATCCGGCACCTTAGGAGGGGGAAACGGGGGAACCATCCAAGCTGTGTACAGTAAGGATGGGACACTGTTGACCTCAACTGAGGAGGTAATCGGGCGGTGGAAGGAGCACTTTGAGGAACTTCTGAATCCGACCAATACGCCCTCTATGGTAGAGGCAGAGCTGGAAGCTGATGGGGGACCATCATCAATTACCCTGGTGGAAGTCACTGAGGTAGTCAAACAACTCCACAGTGGCAAAGCCCCGGGGGTTGATGAGATCCGCCCAGAAATGCTGAAGGCTCTGGGTGGGGAGGGGCTGTCTTGGATGACACGTCTCTTCAACACCGCGTGAAGTCGGTGACAGTGCCTAAGGAGTGGCAGACCGGGGTGGTGGTTCCCCTTTTCAAAAAGGGGGACCAGAGAGTGTGTGCCAATTACAGGGGTATCACACTACTCAGCCTCCCTGGTAAAGTCTACTCCAAAGTGCTGGAAAGGAGGGTTCGGCCGATAGTCGAACCTCAGATCGAAGAGGAACAATGCGGATTCCGTCCTGGCCGTGGAACAACGGACCAGCTCTTCACTTTCGCAAGGATCCTGGAGGGGGCCTGGGAGTATGCCCATCCAGTCTACATGTGTTTTGTGGACTTGGAGAAGGCATATGACCGGGTCCCCCGGGAGATACTGTGGGGGGGTGCTGCGGGAGTATGGGGTGAGGGGGGGCACTTCTCAGGGCCATCCAATCCCTGTACGCCCAAAGCGAGAGCTGTGTTCGTAGCCTCGGCAATAAGTCGGACTCGTTTCCGGTGGGGGTTGGCCTCCGCCAGGGCTGCGCTTTGTCACCAATCCTGTTCGTGATATTCATGGACAGGATATCGAGGCGTAGTCGGGTGGAGGAGGGTTTGCAGATCGGTGTGCTGAGGATCTCATCGCTGCTTTTTGCAGATGATGTGGTCCTGTTGGCATCATCGGTCTGCGACCTCCAGCACTCACTGGATCGGTTCGCAGCCGAGTGTGACGCAGTCGGGATGAGAGTCAGCACCTCTAAATCTGAGGCCATGGTTCTCAGCAGGAAAACCGGTGGATTGCCTACTCCGGGTAGGGAATGAGTCCTTACCCCAAGTGAAGGAGTTTAAGTATCTCGGGGTCTTGTTCGCGAGTGAGGGGACGATGGAACGTGAGATTGGTCGGAGAATCGGAGCAGCAGGGGCGGTATTGCATTCGCTTTACCGCACCGTTGTGACGAAAAGAGAGCTGAGCCGGAAGCAAAGCTCTCGATCTACCGTTCAATCTTCGTTCCTACTCTCACCTATGGTCATGAGGTTGGGTCATGACCGAAAGAACGAGGTCGCGGGTGCAAGTGGCCAAAATGGGTTTCCTCAGGAGGGTGGCTGGCATCTCCCTTAGAGATAGGGTAAGAAGCTCAGTCATCCGTGAGGGACTCGGAGTAGAGTCCTTGCTCCTTTGCGTCGAAAGGAGCCAGTTGAGGTGGTTCGGGCATCTAGCACGGATGCCTCCTGGGCGCCTCCCTTGGGAGGTGTTCCAGGCACGACCAGCTGGGAGGAGACCACGGGGAAGACCCAGGACTAGGTGGAGAGATTATATCTCTACTCTGGCCTGGGAACGCCTCGGGATCCCCCAGTCAGAGCTGGTTAATGTGGCCCGGGAAAAGGGAAGTTTGGGGTCCCCTGCTGGAGCTGTTGCCCCCGCGACCCGATCCCGGATAAGCGGTTGAAGATGGATGGATGGATGAATAACTATAGAGACACCATTGGTTCTATTATTCTTGTTTCCACTAGGAGGTTACCTAATCTACAGTAATACTGTAGAATCATACAACACTATGAATGTTATTATAGTAAAGCCGGCGACTAAAACATTCCGATCAAGAAAAAAAACTTCAGCACAGCATACACCCTCTCTCCTGCCTCCTAAAGGATTGGAACATCCTCGTCACCGGCCGGAGGATGGAGGAGCTAGGAGCTAGGAGCTAGGAGCTAGTACAGTAGGAAGCATCATTATCAGAATGGAAAGCGTGTGTGTGTGTGTGTGTGTGTGTGTGTGTGTGTGTGTGTGTCTAACAGAAGCAGTGGAGCCAGAGAGGGAGTCCTCCACAGAGGAACAAGGAAACCAACATGATCGTCTGTTTGCTCTGGAGCAGCTGCAGTACCAGCTCACCACACAGGTATCTGCTCCACATTATATATGTAGATATGATCCTAAACGTTTAACCCTCAACACATCCGTTCACACTCAATTTCACAGGATTATTTTGTTTTACTAAATTGAAGCTAAAGATATTTTGTATTTCTATGTAAGTATTTAATATTGGACCAAAGAAGACACAAAGATCTACTGTACGATATGTGTGTGTGTTAAGTACGGAGCTGCAGTCAGGACGTGGTTAGCCTGGCTCCACTTGAAGACTGGGCACCATTTGTGGTTTCCCAGTGAGTTGATGATGGACCTATTTCTTGTAGTGGAGTGGATAACATACATTTTTCAGTAAAATCCTGCAAATGATGATTGCCGAAGGGTCGCTAAGCAAATATAAATGATTGACCACTTGAAAATCTAAGATGGCCGCCAAATCCACCAGCTGATAATGATTTCTCTCATAGAAATTCATCCAGTTGGTCGATTTGAGTGATCTTGGTGTCAAATTATTCTGTTTTCTAGCATGCTGGATTCTAATTTTGATAGTTTTAATCATTTAGAACTGCAGCATGGTGGCCAGGGAATCACGCATCAAGACCCAGTTGTTTAATTTTCCTGCCGAGAAAGTGTGTGTGAAGCTGAAATATCCTGCACGGTCATTGTGACACAAGGAGACAAAGCCATCAGCAACAATAGGAAGTCCTGGATGCTGTGACCCCATGCTCTCATGAGGAAGCAGACACTAAACTGACACAAAATGGCCTCCATATTGCAGTTAAAATTGTTAAAACTATCAAAATTAGATGGAGCAATGCTAGAAAACAGATACTTTGACACAAAGATCACTCAAATCGACCAAGTAGATGAATTTCTATGAGACATCGGCAGGTCAATTTGGCAACCATCGTGAAAAATGGCTGCCATCTTGGATTTTCAAGTGGCCAATTGTTTATGTTTGCTCAGTGTCCCCTCTGGAATCATCAGGCCAAATTTGGTGCTTGTATCACTATTTGCATGATTTTCCACTATCCGCTATAGGTGAAAAAAGCAAAAGAACAGACAGGTCCTGTCATCATCAGTGTGAGCTTGTCAGGTAAAGGGACCAGGCCAGGTCCACTAACCCTGCTGGATTTGACAACCTACATCCACTGTCACAAACTAGGAGAAAAGAGAAGAATCACACAACAGCAGTATATGATCAGAACCACAGACAGCCACTGAGACTGCTGTGTGAGAGATGATCCTGCTGTCGGTCACTTCTCTGTGCTACCACCAGAGAGCACTGTGGCTGCACTAATGGATGTGTGCCTTCAGGAGCTGCAGTATGCACTGAGGCAGAGGGCTGAACAACTCCTACCTGGAACCAACAACCAACACCCTGCCACAGAAGGGGCTGCCAACCCTTGGTCCCAGGGGCACAGAACCACAGAGAGGCCCGAGGTTACAGCATATATTTCAATTCACATTTAGCTATCTCTAAGATTCCAGACTTTTCACACGCTCTGTGTAAAACACCTGAACTCTCCCGCTCTCTTCTTCTTTAGAGGTCCAAGGACAAAGAGAAGAGGCTGAGCCGGTCCCAGAGCTCCATGGACGAGGGGCTGCAGCTCCGCTCTGGTCTGCCCAGGTCTCGGTTCTCATCAGAGGAGTCACTGCGCTCGTTGAAGGAGCTGTGGGAGAAACTGGACCACGGATTGAGTCCATCTATTTTCTCAGAAGGTAACCACCCCAGAATAACTAGGGCTCCACTGCTGCTAACTTTAGATATTTACTTTTTCATATTGCTGATATTTAGTCAATATTAAATCTTTATTTGGATCTTGGATATGCCTTAAAAATCACAGAGTCAGCATTTTTCCTGGTATCTCCTATCAGGTGAGAAAAAGAGCATGTTGACACCAGACCATGTTTGGAGCAGGTTGTAAATAATTCTCCACAGACGTTAGCTCTCACTGGAGAGGTCAATGCCTCCTTCTTATTCATAGGCCTCCGTCGGTCAGGGTGTGACCGTGGTTGAGGCATCCTACAGGTCTGGCTGTCTGGTACAGCGTCTCTTGTGACTGAGAAGCCCTATGCAAGAGTGGCAGTCTCGATCACAGCGGTCGCATCTGTGTGTGATTTCTGGTCTGCCTGCGTTGCTGCGTTCTTTCCTGCGGGCCCTCTTGTCTGTCGCTGCATCCTTCAGTTTTTTGCTCCCCTGTCATGAGGTGTTGGTGCAAGGTGCTTCTCCACCTTGTGCGGTCAACCGCAAGAGCCTCCCAGGACTTGGTGTCGATGTCTAGGGCCTTCATGTCTCGCTTGCAGACATCTTTTGAAGCGCAGGTGTCTGCTCCCAGTTGCCAGTTCTCCATAGAGGAGGTCTTTAGGGATGCGACCATCCTCCATGCGACCTACGTGGCCAGCCAGCGCAGCCTGCGCTGTCTGGGCTGAGTGTGCATGCTGGTGAGGCCAGCGCGGGTCAGAACCTCGGTGTTGCTTGTTTTGTCTTGCCAGGATATGCCCAGGATGCGGCGGAGGCTTCTCAGATGGAAGGAGTTAAGTCGTCTCTCCCTGCTTCACTGGACCTCTTATCCACCTCACTGTTTGGTTGTAAACTTTATTTCAGCCAAGGTGCACCCTCCTAATGTCACTGCATTATATATAACAACTGGATCACTAGGATCAGCATTGATTCATGGAGAGACCTTCGTCTGGTCAGCTAACATTACTGCCAAGCAGCTGAAATATAGAGTGATATTGTGCTTTTAGCTGACGTGTGTCGCCTCACTGTTTTGAGCGATGCTCCTTCATGACTATGTAGAGCGAGCACAAGTGCAAGTACAAGCGCGAGCCCAAGCTTGAGCACAAGCTCGAGCAACAGGACGCTGACTTTCGTTGACTTAACAGCCATAGGTGTCGCTGTTAACAAGACATTTCTGATTCTTACAAACAGTCCCTTCAATAAGTATGCCAGCATTCAGTAAATCAGCTAACTAGTGGGCGTAGTCTTCTGCTTTGGGGACAGTGTGTCCAACCGCTCCGTCCAGTACGAGCAGTGGTTGGATCAGTGATGGACAGATGGAGGGAGGGTTGTAGTCTCTGTCAGTTCTCCGGGGGAACAGTTTCTCAACTGGAGCAGCTGCCAGATCAGGCTCGGACACAGTGATCAGCATCATGCCATCTAGTCATTGTGAAACCAGACAAACCTTGCACAAGGTTTCATTGCACTCATGATAACTGGCCTGCCTGGGTCAGATAGTTTATTACAGATATCAACCAGCAGTTCATTTCACTGTGAGCCAGGAGGTACAGCTGCAACGTGGAGACCGAGCAAAGAGAAAGACACGTTTATTAAATCTGTACGTAGATAAGGGGAGGGGGTTGCTGCAAAAACCTTGTAAAGTGCTTCGGATAAAAGTGCTATACAGTATAATTACAGTCATTTACCGTTTATATATCTTTATTCACATCAAAATACATATAGGGATATAGGCAACCATGGGTTCATGTTCCTGATTTCTTTTATTCAAGTAGGTGCAGCAGTTAATGAGGAAATATCTAGTGATGTTAAAGTATTTTAAACCAGTCCTGCATCCACATCTGCTGGCACATCCTGGCACATCTTCACCTTTATTTCCATCTTTGTTCTTCCATTATTACAACAAATGGAACTATTCCACATTCACATTATTCTTTTAAAGGTCCCATATTGTAAAAATTTTGATTTTCATGTCTTTTATATTATAAAGCAGGTTTAAGTGCTATATAAACACTGTTAAACTATCAAAACGCTCAATATACGGAGAAATACACACAGCCACTGTATTCGGAAACTGTGCGTTTGAAACAAGCCGTTAGGATTTCTGTCCATTTGTGATGTCACAAATATACAATATTTAGACCATTACGTGGTTTTAAATGTAAACATTCTAAATGTGTCCCAGTTTATTTCCTGTTGCAGTGTATGTGAATAACATCAGCTGACAGGAAGTAAACAATGGACCCAAGCTGTTGCCTAGCAACGGAATTCCGTTGCAATTCCGTTGCAATTCCGTTGAAATGCACTAAAACGGAGCATTTCAGACAGAGGGTGAATGCAGGTATATTCAGGCAGACAGTACGAGGAAAGTAAAGTTTTTTTGAACATTACAGTATGTAAACATGTTCTAGTAGAAACACAAAATACAAGTATGAACCTGAAAATGAGCACGATATGGGACCTTTAAGACAGAGTTCCCCAAAATTCCCCACTCAGACACCCACCCAGACACCCACACATCTGAACCTAAACTTGGTTGGAGACACCAGGGAATGACAAATGTGTCATCCGTAACATCTCTCCCGTCTGCACCTAAAGGTGAGGGTGAGAGGAGCAGGAGGGAGGTGGCTGAGTCTGGTGGTGCTGGAGTCCAGATGACGGTGCATGGAAGCAGAGCTCCTATCCATAGCCAGCCCCCAACTGAGGTCCAGCAGAGGAACCCCTCTAAAACACACTCAAACACTACCAAGACCAGCAGACCTGGATCCGCTGGCAGGATGTACAAGATCAGAAACTACAACGTTAAAAACTGACACCATGTATAGGACAAACTGTCCGACTCAGCCTGTGAAAACTGTTGTATAAAATATTTCATGGCTCTAGACGAGCTGATTATGTCATAGTGATTCATACCAGAAGGCCTGCTGCATGTGACAAACCAGGGACATAAATTAGCTTCTTCCAAATGATCCTGGTGGCACGAGTACACACAAGAGTAACAGCATCAACAAGAGAAACACGTGCTTCAAATACCAAAACACAATATTCTTCATTACATGTCAGAATAAGAGCATATCTTTTATATATTTTACTGTTTCTTGCAACATCAGCACTCACGTGTCTGAGCAGTTAAGGGACCACAATAAAAATAGATCTATAGGCTTCTAGTATATTGTGTATGATCCTCAATAATATGTGTTAATGTATGTGTTCCCTCTGTATGTACTACTGCATTGTATTAAACTCTCTTTGTTTTCCCAAACAACAGTTCCAAGACTTGTTAGTCAAATTGTCTGTTAACTGATTGAACAGGCAAATATGACAGCGACCCATCAGGAAAATGGAGCCGATGTGGGCTCCTAAAGTCAAATCAAGTTGTGAATGGGGTCTTGACCAAAGTTAATGCACCCAGCAGGTTCAGCGTTATCCCCACTCTCTCTCCACACACGATCTGTCATCTCTCCACTTTCTACTATCCAATAAAGGCAATAAATATCAGAGGAAATCATTTGAAATAAAACCACCAAATAGACAATCATCATTACTGCAGGTACTAATATGAACTTGTTAACACTGTGATGAATCCTTCATGGTGACATGACTCCTCTCATGATGCTGCAGAGCACAATCCAATCCACTCTTCTGGGATTCCTTTCTATTAAACATGTGCATGAAACAAATGTCTATGAAGCAACATTATTAAATTTATTTTTATGTGCTATGAAATTAATTTCCATGAAGCAAACTATTTCTATAAGACTCAAATTGTATACTTATAGTTGTGTCTGGAAGCCAGCTGTGTGTTTGCCTGCTGATCACAGCTGTCATAGACACAGATGTGTCTCTGGGGTCACTGTCTTCCTGTCTCTTATCAGTGCAGCTGACAGTAGGTCAGTAGCAACAACTCTCTCCTGAGAACATCATGCTATCTGACATGATGAACTCCAGTAACCCCGACGAGTCACACGAGCATCGCCGGCTACGTCATCACTTGGGTCCCGCCTTTTAATCACCCTATCGCCGAACAGCGCCCTCCCCTCTGTTGTGATTGGATGACGCCTCACACCCCCGCTCCGTGATTGGCCTGTTTTACATGTCATTCAGAACAGCGTGGACGCCGGTCTGCTGTCACGTTCACGGTCAAGCCTGAACCTGCTCACGGTTCACAGACACCCCCCCCCAGTTTATTCATATCTACATATAAATATATAACTGCACACCATCACTTTGTGTTTTACACTATCAGAAATACTGTCATTTATTAAAATGAAGAAATGTTATTATAAAACCCAAATACTATATGAAATATGAGCTAATCAACTAAAATGTGTGTGCTGTTAGATATGACAGGTGACCAGGACATGTTGTTATGTGTGCTCTAGCAGCAACATGGCTCTGGGATGTTAATACAGGTGTTGTTATGTGTGCTATAACACCATGGCTCTGGAATGTTAACGCAGGTGTGTCTGTGAAGGGATGACACCTATTCATGTCCACATATTACATGTTCTCTTTTGCTATTCTACTGACTTTACCTCTAGTGCTACCATGAGGTTTACTTTAAAAAAAAAGAAAAGAAACATGTCAACAACTAGAAGATGGATTATGGTTATTATAGTTTAGCACCTCCAGTCATGGCTCCCAGAGGATGAATTGTAAAAACTTGGATCCTGTGATCTTTCAACTATATAGTGCCTTCATCTGGTAAAACATCCACCTGGACCCTCACTTTGATCTATGACCAAACACTTGCAAAACTAATGACCACCAACCTCAGTGGATGTATTTAGTGCTAATTATCAGATGTTAACCCAACACTAAGACGGTGAACATTACACACTACCTGCTAAACATCAACATGCTATAGCATGAGCATTATGAGCATGTTAGCATGCTGATCATCACACTTAGAAGTCACTGATCAACAAACCCTGTCACCAGCTGGAGGCCGTTTGACACAACTATTCTCAGCTGAGTTGTGTACACTATTCATTCATGTTTCCACTGGAACATTGCTCATGTGCAATGTCTCTATTTGACACCCGAGAATGACAGTTGAAGAACAAGTCAGTGAATGTGAGGGAGACATGTGTGTCTGTGGTCGGTCCAACGGGGCCCTGCAGGGGACCGAGACACTAACTTATGTTCTCTTAAAGGCAGATGAACACTGTCTGTCTGTCTGTCCGCCTGTCTGTCTGTCTGTGTGTCTTTCTGTCTGACTGTGTGTCTGTCTGTCTGTCCGCCTGTCTGTCTGTCTGTGTGTGTGTGTCTGACTGTGTGTCTGTCTGTCTGACTGTGTGTCTGTGTGTGTGTCTGTCTGTCTGTCTGTCTGTCTGACTGTGTGTCTGTGTGTGTGTCTGTCTGTCTGTCTGTCTGACTGTGTGTGTGTGTGTGTCTGTCTGTCTGTCTGTGTGTCTGACTGTGTGTCTGTCTGTCTGTCTGTCTGTCTGTCCGCCTGTCTGTGTGTGTGTGTGTGTGTCTGACTGTGTCTGTCTGTCTGACTGTGTGTCTGTGTGTTTGTCTGTCTGTCTGTCTGACTGTGTGTCTGTGTGTCTGTCTGTCTGACTGTGTGTCTGTCTGTCTGACTGTGTGTCTGTCTGTCTGTGTGTCTGTCTGTCTGTCTGTCTGACTGTGTGTCTGTCTGTCTGACTGTGTGTCTGTCTGTCTGTGTGTCTGTCTGTCTGTGTGTGTGTGTCTGTCTGTGTGTCTGTCTGACTGTGTGTCTGTCTGTCTGTGTGTCTGTGTGTCTGTCTGTCTGTCTGACTGTGTGTCTGTGTGTGTGTGTGTGTGTGTGTGTGTCTGTCTGTGTGTTTGTCCTGCCCGGTCCCGGTCCCGGTCCTGCCGGCGGCAGTGTGCTCGTCGTGCTGGGCGGAGCGGGTCGGAGCTGGGCGGAGCGTCGGATGAACTCCAGTAACCCTCCAGTCCAGTAGCTGTGTGTGTCTTCGGGGGCGTTGAGCGAGCTGCTCCATCACAGGCTGGATCCCGGAGCCCTGCCTCTTCTCTCATTGGACTGCGCGGCCGAGCCAAGCTGTCAGCCCATGTGGCGTGGCCAGGACGGATGTGAGACATTTAAATTCATCAGAGGAAGAAGACTCAAAGAAGCACGGAGGCTCAGAGACGGTGAACCGGAGACAGAGACAGTTACAGTCAGAGGAAGTCCTCCTGAGAGACACACAGGTAAGACAACCTTCACCTGCACCTCCACCAGCTGCTGCCCGGTACTGGATACTTTAACCCGGGTCTGGGGACAGAACTAGACTCGAACTATCAGCCGGGTTACTGTGGCACTGCTTTTATTAACAGCAGCATGGGACAGTGTAAAACAAATACTCATTTAATGAACGGTATTAACGTTACTTGACATTTTGTCTTCTACATTATTCTACTTTAACGTTATGAAGTTACCTACTGTAGGCTGTCACTCTGCAGCTGAACCGGTGGAGGTGGATCTCATTGTTGGCATTGTGTGTCCTCTT
Source organism: Sebastes umbrosus (assembly GCF_015220745.1). NCBI lineage: Eukaryota > Metazoa > Chordata > Actinopteri > Perciformes > Sebastidae > Sebastes > Sebastes umbrosus. The sequence goes on from NC_051288.1 coordinate 938,094, forward strand.
GATGGAGATCAACTGCAGTCAGTGTGGAGCTCATCAGGGCTGTTCTGTGTTATTGTGTTATTATTATAGTTATAGTGATGCTGCTCCTTCTGATATTTAGTCACAGTAGTGACACAAACCATGATTACTAGTCTACAGGTAGCTAGGTCAATGAGGTAGTGATGATAAACCATGATTACTAGTCTACAGGTAGCTAGATCATTGAGGTAGTGATGATAAACCATGATTACTAGTCTACGGGTAGCTAGATCACTGAGGTAGTGATGATAAACCATGATTACTAGTCTACGGGTAGCTAGGTCAATGAGGTAGTGATGATAAACCATGATTACTAGTCTACAGGTAGCTAGGTCAATGAGGTAGTGATGATAAACCATGATTACTAGCCTACGGGTAACTAGGTCATTGAGGTAGTGATGATAAACCATGATTACTAGTCTACGGGTAGCTAGGTCACTGAGGTAGTGATGATAAACCATGATTACTAGTCTACGGGTAGCTAGGTCAATGAGGTAGTGATGATAAACCATGGTTACTAGTCTACGGGTAGCTAGGTCAATGAGGTAGTGATGATAAACCATGGTTACTAGTCTACGGGTAGCTAGGTCAATGAGGTAGTGATGATAAACCATGGTTACTAGTCTACGGGTAGCTAGGTCAATGAGGTAGTGATGATAAACCATGGTTACTAGTCTACGGGTAGCTAGGTCAATGAGGTAGTGATGATAAACCATGGTTACTAGTCTACGGGTAGCTAGGTCACTGAGGTAGTGATGATAAACCATGATTACTAGTCTACGGGTAGCTAGGTCACTGAGGTAGTGATGATAAACCATGATTACTAGTCTACGGGTAGCTAGGTCACTGAGGTAGTGATGATAAACCATGATTACTAATCTACAGGTAGCTAGGTCACTGAGGTAGTGATGATAAACCATGATTACTAGTCTACCGGTAGCTAGGTCACTGAGGTAGTGATGATAAACCATGAATACTAGTCTACGGGTAGCTAGGTCACTGAGGTAGTGATGATAAACCATGATTACTAGTCTACGGGTAGCTAGGTCACTGAGGTAGTTGATGATAAACCATGATTACTAGTCTACGGGTAGCTAGGTCACTGAGGTAGTGATGATAAACCATGATTACTAGTCTACGGGTAGCTAGGTCACTGAGGTAATGATGATAAACCATGATTACTAGTCTACCGGTAGCTAGGTCACTGAGGTCGTGATGATAAACCATGATTACTAGTCTACCGGTAGCTAGGTCACTGAGGTAGTGATGATAAACCATGATTACTAGTCTACGGGTAGCTAGGTCACTGAGGTAGTGATGATAAACCATGATTACTAGTCTACGGGTAGCTAGATCACTGAGGTAGTGATGATAAACCATGATTACTAGTCTACGGGTAGCTAGATCACTGAGGTAGTGATGATAAACCATGATTACTAGTCTACGGGTAGCTAGATCACTGAGGTAGTGATGATAAACCATGATTACTAGTCTACCGGTAGCTAGATCACTGAGGTAGTGATGATAAACCATGATTACTAGTCTACGGGTAGCTAGGTCCATCCTGGACCCAACGGGGCCTTACTGTAGCTGTAGGTTGTGAACTTAGTGTTGCCTTCCTCTGGTTTGAAGGTGGATTTGACTGATTGTGTGTTACTGTAGCTGGGTGACAACAGACCAACTGAAGGCCATTGCATTGAGATTAGAACGTGTGTAGAGACTGACTGACTGGTACCAGAGTGTCTCTGGCTACAACAAGGCTGAGTTAAACCAACAAGAAAAACAAGCATGACGACTTAAAGACGAGAATAAATTCTTTTACATGTGGTCGAGGAATTTGCTGTGTGTGGGTGTGGTGGTAGCCAGGGGGCTGGTAATGAAAACAAACAGTCCACCATCTTTAGTTCCAACTGCATTGTCATAGTGCAACTAATAGAAAATATCTGGTCACCAACTAAACAACAAAACATCATACTAAGAAATGTTTCTAAATAGAAGTTGATGAATAGAAATATGGTAATCTCCTTAAATCCAAATTTCTCAAATCACTAAATAAAATGTCTGTTTGATAATAATAATAATAATAATAATAATAATAATAATAAATGACACACATACAGTATATATACTGTATACACAGTATGTCTCCATTTTGTTTCCGCCTTCAGGCTCTTTCCACCAGGCTGTGTGACAAGTCGGGTCTTGTTGTGGAGTAATGCTGATGAGCTAAGCAGTCTAAAAACCAGAATGTTAGGGCTGATAGGAATACAATAAGGGATACCTGTAGAAGACAATGCAGACACTCATCTAGGCCTGTCGCGGTAGTCAGTGTTAGTGGCTACACGGTGTTCGGTCATACACCGATTACAGTACTTGCCCACATTGTTGTTTTGCTTTTTTATAGAAATGAAACTTTCACCTATTTTGTTAATTATAGGTTAATTATCTGCTCAGAGCAGCAGGAATCAGATTTGACACACGGGACGAGAGAGAGTTGACAGACAAGACGATGGCGGAGGATTTGGTGTCAAGCAAAAGCGTCTTGTTTGGTCATATTTTGGATTTAAACCCAATGCATTACGGGAACCATAACGTTAATGAGGTAATCTCCGTGCAGAGGACCGAGTGGTCACAGCCGGTGTGCGTAGCGAAAGCCCAACCGGAGACGACAGACGTACAGTTATCCAACGTTACCGATCAAAGTAAGTGCTCTACAGAAATTGAGCATCATCTTTTCTTGCAAAATGTCCGGTGTAATCGGTAACACCGGTGTTGTCACCATTTTATCAACTGGTGGTAAAGTTTCCTCCATCCGTCCATTCATCCTTGTTGAGTATAAGTTGGAATGATTGCCAGCAGCGTGAGGCTGCAGTGGGGGGGCAGCCACAGTTTAAAGAGTGCTGAGTAACTGTACAGTGTGCGTGTTGATAAGCCCAGATTGCTGCTAGCAGATAGTCTCCTTATGCCTTCAGTCATGTTCAGGGTGTTATCTGTGTTGTGATCTGGGTCAGGTAAGGATAGCTATTGTACTGAAGGTGCTACATCAGGTCTAATCCCCAGCCAGTGTATCCTGGAGTCCAAATCCCTTCAGCTACTGAGCCACAGAGAGGCCAGGACAGCCTGTCTTACTGTGACCATCCTGCTTCTACCTACTACCATTACATCCCTCATACTACCATTACATCCCTCATACTACCATTACATCCCTCATACTGTCATTACATCCCTCATACTACCATTACATCCCTCATACTGTCATTACATCCCTCATACTACCATTACATCCCTCATACTGTCATTACATCCCTCATACTACCATTACATCCCTCATACTACCATTACATCCCTCATACTGTCATTACATCCCTTACATCCCTCATACTACCATTACATCCCTCATACTACCATTACATCCTTCATACTGTCATTACATCCCTCGTACTACCATTACATCCCTCGTACTGCCATTACATCCCTCGTACTGTCATTACATCCCTCATACTGTCATTACATCCCTCGTACTACCATTACATCCCTCGTACTGCCATTACATCCCTCGTACTGTCATTACATCCCTCGTACTACCATTACATCCCTCATACTACCATTACATTCCTCATACCATTACATCCCTCACATTGCCATAACATCCCTCATACTACCATTACATCCCTCATACTACCATTACATCCCTCATACTGTCATTACATCCCTCATACTACCATTACATCCCTTACACTACCGTTACATCCCTCATATTACCATTATCCTGCACTGTCTGAAGCTCACCTCCTTGTCTACGTTTTCTTGTTTTGAGAGCATTACAGAGTGCATTATGGGTTACTTTGGCTGTGTCCATTCTCTCACGCTCCTCTCATTTTATTGTACTTGACCTTTTGTCGTCCTCCTCTGATGCACCAGTGACACACACAAATGTAGACAGAGCTGAATGGAACTGAAATACAAAAAGCTGAATAAATGAGGGGAGAAACATGATGCATGCAAATCAGGGTTCTAACTTCACTTTATTCATCACCGTCCTCAGTAAATGCTGGCCGTCCACATTATGAAATGGTGTTTTTTCTACGATAAAATGATTTTGAAAGTGATGCATAGTATAGATAATAATAGACAGATGACAGATTCATGTAACAACGAAGCCAGCTGAGCTGCCTCACAGTATAAAGTTCCACAAAAAGCAAAAAGAAACAACCAGTAGCCACATCCAGCCTGCTGCTGTCGTTATTTAACTGCTTCGAACGAGGCTTTATGTTCCCACAGTCTCTCTCAGTATGACATACTCCAACACTGATCCAGCCAGTGTGCCTGCCTACAATCCAAGCTAGCCACATTAGCCAACATGCTAACGCTAAGTTCAACAGGCTAACCTGCAATATAAATAGTAAAACAACATAAAAATGAAAAATGTACGTGCAGCTTATTGGGTCACAGACAGTCGGTATCGATCCATCTTTGAGCTCCGGTTTTGGATTGAATCCTGCTGTGTGCTGGCCCTCATTGAGAGAGAGTTTTCAAGTTGTTGTGGGGACATTTAAGTGAACAATGAAGTTAGTCCACTGAGTCTTCACATCCTCAGATGATGGAAGTCTGTTGGTTCTTGCAGCCAACAACAGAACAGAACAAGTAGCGTGCTTTACTCGTACCACATTACCAGGTCAGCGATGGCGAGGAAATAACAGTGGTGAACAGCGAGGTAAATCTTCTCTAATCCTCTGTCTGATTATGGAAAAATTATTAAGAAACTGTATTAATAATATAACATTAAGAAATACGTTCAGCATAGCCAGCCAACTGTAACTTAGTTTCTAAACGCAACTGAATAAATCAGTGCAGAGTTATTTAGCTTGATCACCTTGATCCTGTGATCTAAGCCCCCCTCCCTCATATTTAATAATATTATAATAATAATAATATTTATTTCAGTCATTTCTTGACAATGTTGTTTTTTCTTTTCTTTGGTTTTCTAAACTACAGTTGCAGTGGCACAGCTTTATTAGAAACCTACATATAATGGTTGGAAACCTCTCTTGCGACGTCTGATGGTTAAAACGTGAACACACTATAGGAAAACAGCAGGTCTGAGATCTGTGTTCTTTACCCGCACACGTACCAAGCAACTTTAGCTAGCTAGACAAACTGTCAGTGAATGTGTGTTGTAGCTTTTGAAGTGATTCTGTTCTCACAGAAACTATAGGGCCCTACCTTAATGCTGCCATCAGTCTGTCGCTGGCCCGTGCGGGGCCCTCGTCAAAAAAGACTCTTGGGCCCCATCTTAAAGATGGAAGGAAACCCTCCATAGTCACGACCCAAAGAACTAGATCACGGGTACAAGCGGCCGAAATGGGTTTCCTCAGGAGGGTGGCTGGCATCTCCTTTAGAGATAGGGTGAGAAGCTCAGTCATCCGTGAGGGACTCGGAGTAGAGCCGCTACTCCTTTGAGTTGCCAGCTGAGGTGGTTCGGGCATCTAGTAAGGATGCCCCCCCCTGGGCGCCTCTTTAGGGAGGTGTTCCAGTCACGACCAGCTGGGAGAAGGCCACGGGGAAGACCCAGGACTAGGTGGAGAGATTATATCTCCACACTGGCCTGGGAACGCCTCGGGATCCCCCAGTCAGAGCTGGTTTAATACTAAAATGACTAAAGGCCCTGATGTACTCCCAAACAGATGTGGACAGCTGACATGAACACAGCTGTAAATACTGCAGAGCTGCATACAGTATTTGTTAACATGTGCTGTCGGTGCGTACAGTCTGCAGACCATTGTGGACATGGGCAGATGATGAAATTGTCACAGGGAGCCTCTCACTCTGTCAGACACTTAGGAACCTATCTTAAACCCGGCGCAAAGCAGCGCACAGCACAACAGTCATTGCTAGTTTCAGACTGTTGTTCAGACCGCAGTTGTCATTTTTGCATCCACGTTGTGTAAGTAGAAAATGTACTTGCGCCCAGGGTCTGAAATTTTTTTTTTTTTCACTTCTTGCCTCTGTGGCAGCAGACAAGTATTTCTTTTGTCTGCCACTCAGACATTTGATCTGCCACTTCTGAAATCTCTGCACTAAATGAAGGAATAACATTTTAGATCTGATGTCATTCAATGTTCCATATATTTCACATAAAAATCATTATATACATGGTAAATTAAGGTGTTGTAATTAGACCGTGGAGGGAGGGTACTGTACACAGTACTGTACTGTACTTTGTTATTGTTATCTATAGTGGTTATTTGCATAAAAACACACAAATCAAATGATTATGAGTATTTAAATATTTGCTTTGATTAAAAAAAATCTTGCTAAGTTGTTAGGAAGTTAAACAGGTCATAATTCTCTCTTTAATATCTATTTTATATTGATGTGAAAACATCTCCTTCAAACAACTGGATTCATTCAAGTTTCTCACCAAAAAAATATGTTTTTTACGAGATTACATTTGAACACATCATGATAACGTTGTAACCTTCGTTGTAACCTTCACCCAAGCGTAACTGACGGAAAGCATCAATAAGAGGAATCGAATGGTCATGGAGGCATGCGATGCCAAGAAAGCAGACAACTACGGTCCTCTGTTCCCATCTCTAGTGTTTTCCCTGCCTGCCAAATTGGCAGATGTCCTGATGATTTCACCTGCCACTGCCATCAATTTACCCACATTTGGCAGGTGCTAATTTCAGACCCTGCTTGTCCCCATCTGGGCGTGTTGGTCTTAAATGAGGTGTGGTCAGATGCATTGTTGGTGCATTGCTGTCTTGAGGCAGCAGAAAGCGATTGGGACATTGACCAACAAAAACCTGGTCTAAAGTCTGCTGCAGTATTTTCCTGCTATTTAAAAGGGCTCATTATTCAGATAGTAAGATGAGTCTACAGGCAGTTTGACAACACGTGCACACTCTGTTACACACACACACACAGGACGCAGCTCCTCCTCCTCAGTTAAACAAGTTCATCAGTTAATCGGTCATTTGCTCATATGCAGTCAAATGGAGTTGTTGATGGGACAGAGGATTGGGAGACGGCGGAAGGACCACATAGCTGTCCCTTCCCTCCTTTCATAGTATGCCGTGGCAACATTAAATCAGCCCACCCTACCCCCCTGTCAGTGGACAGCGACAATTAGTAAACAGAGTGCCCTCCTTTTTTCACTTCCTGCCACTGTGGTCAGTAAGGATTTCTTTTGTCTGCCACTTTTGAAATCTCTGCGCTAAATGAAGGAATAACATTCTTGATCTGATGTCATTCAGTGTTCGATATATTTTACATAAAAATCATTATATGTATGGTAAATTACAGTGTTCAAATTACACCGTAGCTTCTGGGGGAGTCCTATTTTTGGGGGGAGGGAGGATAGTGTACACAGGACTGTACTTTGCTATTGTCTTCTATAGTGGTTATTTGAATAAAAACACAACACAACACATTAGGAAATAAATGATTGTATTTTTATTTAAATATTTACTTCAATTAAAAAAAATCTTGCCATCAGTCTGATGTGCTGACCTTTAACCAGCAACCGGAGCTCACTGTAATCTGACAGCAGTCAGTCAGAGTTAGTGCAGCTTCACTTCCTCCAACAATAGAATGTCTCCAACAGTTGAAATGAATTTGAGCCTTTTATTTGCCTTGCACCAGTTTGTATGGATTGACATTATAACGTCATCATATAGATCGAAGACATTCATTTCTCTGTCTACATGGGACATGAGGATATGTTAGGGGACCGTCAGCACCAGGGAGCTGGGGTCTGAGGACAGAGGCAGGACAGCTGCTCTACACTGGGGGGCGGGGGGGGCATGCTCTCACTTAGAGTGGCTGTCTCCCAAGCTGCTAGCCCATTGGTCGATGGGTCTGCTGACACGAAAAGGCCTGGCCTAGAAACAAGGAACAAAGAGACACACACACACACACACACACATACACACACACACAGTACAACATAAATATGCTCACTCATGTACACAGAGCAGACTATCAGCAGACTACATTGTCTGCTATAAGTGCTCTTTCATGCATGCTCAGAGGGACTCCTCATTCCCAAACCTGCCAGTCAACGCCAACATCATTACATATGCTTCAATACTGAAACACGTTCAGAGTGAATTAATGCCTCAGGGACATTTCATATTTCATGTTTTGCTGTGATGAAGAATTTCCAAGCATTTAGCTATTCCACATATTTCTTTTTCCGTCAGCTGACTGTATTTTTTGTACAGTATATCAGTGAGTGTTGCACTGATGCTATGTGACTGTCCTCAGTATCAGCTCACCAGGAAGACTGGAAGACTAAGGATGTAGATTTAAAAAAACCAAAAAACCTTGTTTATAAATATTAGGGCTGTCAAAGTTAACGCGATAATAACACGCCACTAAATTCTAACGCATTAACGCAACTTGAGATTTTTAGGTTATAGCGAGTGAAGATTCTGGTATCATATGAAACTATAAAACCTAAGGAATCCATCGGTACCAACCATGTCATAGTAGCTTGTTGCGAAGGAAACAAAATAATGCGCTATTTTCAAAGGGGTCCCCTGACCTCTGACCTCCAGATCAGTGAATGTAAATGGGTTCTATGGGTACCCACGAGTCTCCCCTTTACAGACATGCCCACTTTATGATAATCACATGCAGTTTGGGGCAAGTCATAGTCAAGTCAGCACACTGACACACTGACAGCTGTTGTTGCCTGTTGGGCTGCAGTTTGCCATGTTATGATTGGAGCATATTGTTTTATGCTAAATGCAGTACCTGTGAGGGTTTCTGGACAATATCTGTCATTGTTTTGTGTTGTCAGCATATTTGCCTACTTTCATGTTGATAAGAGTATTAAAACAATTGTGATTATTATTAAATTGCGATTGACAGCCCTATATATATATATATATATAGGGCTGTCAATCGCAATATAGGGCTATATATATATAGGGCTGTATATATATATACAGCCCTATATATATGTATATATATAGGGCTGTATCTATATATATATATTTTATTTTTTTTGTATTTTTTTTTTGCCAATAAACACATTTATTCTACAGTATGGTATTCCAGAAAGGAGGCTTAGAAAAAGCTTTAGCTATTGGTTACAGCTTGACTTCAGTTAAAGTAAACCGTTACAGATTCAGGGTAGAATAGTGGAGTAGTTTAGTTTCTGTTCTTGTTCAGGCAGAACTAAACTAAAGTTGGTTATACACTGTTTGTGCAGAATGTTGAGGAGCCAACATCATTTGTGTTGTTGGTATTAAACTCAGCGTTGTTCAGGAGACACCAGGGGCCTGTTGGACTAAAGTGATCTGAAAGCAATGCAAATCTGTGGCAGGGTCATGTTTCACAAATCCATCTGTAGTGAGTCCTCCGGGGCTCTCACATGCTCATGCATGGGTTGGACGTTTGTTTTGATTAGTGAAGGAGGGGACACCATCTCCTCTACATCGTAGCTGGCATGTTAGTGACGGGCCCCGGAACTTAAGGAAAGTCAGAAATTCAAATGAGGTCAGGTTGGATGATTTCTAGCATGCTGGTGATTATTGTTCCACTGATGTACACTGATAGCACACATTATTCCAGATAGTGGCTAGAAAGGAGCGGCTGCAGTGTTGGTCTCTAGTATAGAAAATGCCAAGTTGAATTGAGTACTTGATTTGTCCCTGACTGGATCAGCTGATGTTGTATTGATCACATCCATCGCAGTGTGTATAAAATGTGTACCACTCATATTGTTGACATATCTCTCTCTCTCTGTTCACAGTGATTCAGCATGGATGAGATAGTCATAGCAGGGATATCGGGCCGTTTGCCCGAGTCCAACAACCTGGAGGAATTCTGGGAAAACCTCATCAATGGTGTGGACATGGTGACGGAGGACGACCGGCGGTGGACACCAGGTGAGAGCCCTCATGAAGCTGGATTTGACTGATTATTCAGGGTCAGACATGCGTCTCTGTGCTGGAATAAAGGACGGCAGTTTGGACTGGTTGGGTGGTAATTCAATTTAAAATACACCATAACTTTACCGTGTGGTGGTTCCAGTCGTTGAGGATATCAACAACTAACACGTGTTAATCCAACACACAACAACACAGGATGACAGGACCTGTCAGGGTCTCCTCTCATATTTTCCATGTTATGCCTATATTAGATGACCATAGAGACATGTCAGGAAATAAGGGGATCGAGAGCACAGCATCTCAACTGTCAAATGTGTAGAAATAAGTAACACACTGCCGCCTGATAATATTACAGGACTTCAAATGAAACTAGTGGCCGTGCAGTTGAATGAGCCTTTTTGAGGAGTTTGGAATGAAAATAAGAAAAAAGTGGACTGTGTTGCAGGAGTGTTTTAGTATTCATTTTACACACACATCTATTCATAGTCGCCCCTTCTTGTATCAACAGAAAGAGCTGCAGCCTACAGATGTGGTAAAGTAGAAAACTGGGCTGACCTGATCTAACATCAGATTTAAGTCTCTGTGTTATTGAAGAATGTTCACGTTAACTTGTTGACACAAATTAGTCCGATCAGTTTAGTGAGAGATAATACCGCAGGGAGGACTGGTAAGAGAAGCAGGAGGCCAACTATGGCCCAACCTGCCGAGGACACGCGACGGTCCCTTTCTGATTGATTCACCACAGTTAGGGATGCTCATTTTGAAAGATGTTCTTAACCGATAACCGACCCTCGTTAACCGATTATTAACCGTTAACCGACAAGATGTGTGCCTCGCGCCAGCTGCAGTGTATGAGCACAACAGACAACTGAGTCTCCAGTTCACCGTCCGGGAGCTTTAACGTATCAGCTACGATGCTGCGTGTAGTGTCGCGGACATGCAGCCACTTTCCCAGTAAAAGTCTCCACCACACATTTAGTTTAGTTCAGCAGGTTGTCAGCTGTGTGTCTGCCCGGAGTAACGATACTCTGTCTGCCCGGATTAACGATAGCGATTGGCCAACAAACAGTGTGTGTATTTGTGCTACGTTAGCAGCTCTAGCATTGCCGGAGGCTTCTTGCTCGCCGCCGCCGCCACACACATAGTCTGTCAGCGCGACGTAACCTTAATGAGTGTCGGTGTATGTGTGTTGGTGGTGAGTGTGAGGTTGTTGGTGGTGTTCTAGTTGTGATCGTAGGTGTAGCAGTGTGTGTAGAGTTTATTTGTCGGTGAATAAATGCTATGAAACTACAACTCCTCCACTCCACTCAAGAGAGCCAGAGACCGGAGCCAACTTCCTGTATCCTGCAACTCCGGCTCCGCCTCTTAAGGTGGGCTGTTAAGGTGGACCAGCTTTTCTCCTTAAAGAGACGAGTCGCTCCTCTGAGCCGCTCAGCTTTTGAGTTAATTATTAACATTTCTTTTAACCGTTCTAACCGATAGCGTTAATCGGTTAAAATGCTTAATGTCGGTTAACGGTTAAACGGTTAATTATGAACATCCCTAACCACAATCACTTGAAGGAATAGTTCAACATATTAACTTTTATATGGATCAAGACAAGAAGATCAATATCAGTTTTGTGTCTGTGTGTGAAAGGTGGAGAGTTTTTGACTAGCGCTTTGAATGACACGCTAGATGACGCACGCGCATGTGCGTCCACGCGGGTGATATAATACACATTCCTGCCAGTGATTGCTCACTATTCAACTGATCTACAGGTGGCGGTAGGGCGGGGGTAACCACAGCAACGCACTAACAAAGGCAGGGAAGAAGAAGACTACTAGGTAGTAAACACAGACGCAAACAATGCAGGTTTCACCATGTTCAAACAGGTTGGATGGATCTCATTATTTTAACTGTTACAAAAACAAAAAACATAATGTCAATAACGTTGCTTTTTATCAAGAAATGTTGACAACATGTTCCTCAAACTCAGTGTATCCATCCACCCAGAGGCCTGTACTACAAAGAGAGTTCAACATACACAGGGTATCTCCTCGTTATCTGGCTTCACTAACCCTAACAACCGAGATCCCACTAAGCGGTCCTACGGCGGTGGTTAACAACTCGGTAAATCAACCCAGGGTGTCTCAGTCTGGCTGTGAGCGTGTTCACATGAACCGGGCGGTGTTTGCAGCATCTGACCAATCACAGACATGGACAAGTCTACTGACTTACAGACAGACAGGCAGAGCAGCACATTTTACAAAGGAAGAGTAAACTATATTAGACCAAGAAGTTAAACACTTAATCCAGACTAAAATTTAAAAAGCTGCCAAATACAGGAAGGACAGCTGGTGAAAGAAAAAAACCCCGATGTGTGAATGCGTAAATCAACAGACTTATAGACTTAAGTCAGATATAGTTGTCTGGATATAAATAGCTTTTAGATGTGTTATGGATGAATGGACCCATTTAGAAAAAAATGCGGCGTGTATGACTATTTCAGCCTTCTTTCAGCTGCGTCCCGTCTCCGGCGGTGTGAAGCGGACCAAGTAAAAAAAATATATATAAAATAATAATAAATATAAAAAATATAAATATAATAGTATAGTATAATATAAATACAAATATAAATATAATTCAGAGCGGTAATCACCCACAGCATACAGCCAGCTGTCCTTCCTGCATCTGTCAGTTTAAACTGTGTTGTTTTTAGTCTGGATTAGTTACCATGGTGATATACTCCGGTAAGAAGTGAACCATCTTCGTAGGACGAAAAACCCTGAAAGGTTAACCCTGAAGTTACCTCACTAACTGGGCAGTGCGGAAGTGAGCTTGAGACCGGCTTGAGACCGGAAGGTCGCTGGTTCAATCGCCTGGACCGGCAGGATAAATCTGGGTGGGGAAAGTGAAAAAGCAGCGCTTGCCCCTCCCTCATTACCACCACTGATGTGCCCTTGAGCAAGGCCCTTAACCCCAACTGCTCCAGTAGAGCTGCTCAGTGACCAGCAGATCAGACTGTGGTTGTACTGGGCAACGTCCAGGTGTGAATGTGTAACTGTGTGAATGAGATCAGGGTGTTCCTGTAAAAGAGAGCATTGCTCTCAGTGAACCTCCCCTGAATATATAAAGATAACAAAAAGGCCAAATCCTGCTTGGTAGTAACGGCCTCAGTCCTTCTATGTTCCTCAGTCAGTCGTTGTTTAGTCACTAACATACTGACAGAGTTGTGATGACCTCTTATCTCTTATCTGTCTCTTTGATAAGATAAAACTCTTGTTGTCACTTTAAAGTGATAACGGAGTCTTTTCACTGTGTCGCCTGGATGCTTATCGTAGCAGGTGAAGTTGTAAACATTTATGATGTCTGGAGTGTTATGACGTGTTTGTATGTGTCCTACAGCTGACAGACAGCCATCAGTACAGAGGGCTGCTGTTGAGGCTCTGTGTCTGTCAGCTGATTAATGGTGATTTTATATCAGATGGCTGACCAGAGAAATCATTTGACTGGGTAGTGGGAAAATGTAGGTTAATGTCAGGTAAATATTAAAGCCAGTGTGCGTTTGCAGCGTGTATTGGATTGGTCAGATGACCCCACTTTGTGTGGCAGGACCACCCTGTGTTTGTTCCCTGGAGCCCTTTGTGTTGGTACCTGGGCCTCGTCGCTGGACTGGCCTCAGACAGGGCTAAACTGGGTCTGAACACGGCCTTACTCATTTCCTTAGTACCACTTTCAGTGAGCACTAGGTGGTCCAGATTTTGGAGTATCAGCAGTTAGCAGTTTCACCCCCCAACAGTTGGTGCTCCATGGCTCAATCCCAGACAGACAGACTCGGAGGCCGTAGGGCTGTCCCGCTGTCAAATCGCCACGTCCTTCAGCCGGAGGAAATTACCTACAATTCATGGTTACCATGGTTACCAGGGGAAGCATTAAAAAGGTAAACAAGGAGGAGGGCACATCGGTGTTCAGCCAGGCATAAGAAACATTATCATGAAGGATTTAAGTATGGAGGACCACAAGAGTCACAGAAATGGTAATAAAGCATTTAATTGATTAATAACTAATTGTACAATAAAAACAGACATTAATAAATTTGTTTACAAAGTATTTATTAAACTATGAATAAATGGACTAAATTACTAAGTAATTCATCATTTGATATTTTAATATGCAATAAAAAGAAGAATTATAAAAATATTTTTAAATGAAATATTAATCCATCAATAAATAGTTCAAAATAAAAAGGGATTTACAAAAACACCATGAAACAGTCAATAAGTAAAAAAAAAACATGAATGAATTCATAAATTTAAAATTACTTTTTGACAATGCAGTTTTAAAAAAGAGAAATAAATAAAATAAATTCATCAGCCAGTTGTTTTAATTTTGCTTAATGAAGTTTGACAAAAACAAGTAAATAGATATTTTGACAGTTGCCTCTCCTCTGGTAAGGCCTGGAAGACGTTCAAATAGGCAGTAAAAAAAAGTCAAATAAAAAGCCACAATTGACGTCGTCAAGGTAACGTGATATGTCGCCATAAAGTGCTGTCCCATTCATATTATAATAATATTATATTTTATATATACTGTATATTCATTCAAGCCCTCGCAGCCTCTCCCAGTCAACCATCAGTCAAGTCCCTGAGGGTCCAGGGTTTAAAGGTCCCATATTATGCTCATTTTCAGGTTCATACTTGTAGTTTGTGTTTCTACTAGAACATGTTTACATACTGTAATGTTAAAAAAAACATTATTTTCCTCATACTGTCTCCCTGAATATACCTGTATGGGTCCATGTTTACTTCCTGTCAGCTGTGTCATTCACATACACTGCAACAGGAAATAAACTGGGACACATTTAGAATGTTTATGTTTAAAACCGTGTAATGGTCTAAATATTGTATATTTGTGACATCACAAATGGACAGAAATCCTAACGGCTTGTTTCAAACGCACAATTTCTGAATACGGGCTGTGTGTATTTCTCCGTATGTTGAGCGCTTCGATACTTTCACAGTATTTATATAGCATTTAAACCTGCTTTATAATATAAAAGACATGCAAATCTTACTTTTTACAATATGGGACCTTTAAGGCCTTGGGGGGGGACATTGGGATTGAGCCCATATCATTCTACCCTACTCCTATTTTACTTTTATACTTCACATCTGTGCCCACTCTCCTCCCTCGTGTCTCTGCTCTCCTCCCTCGTGTCTCTGCTCTCCTCCCTCGTGTCTCTGCTCTCCCACTCTGTCCAATACTCCCTCTCTAGCTGGCAGTTTTTTTCCTCTCCGTGAATAAAAGCCTGATCCCTCAGTGCCTGGCAACCATGTTGAGCACACATTCACATGCTGAAAGAGCCGGACCGGTCCAGCTGACGCTGCTGAGACCACACAGCAGGCATCATGGGAGAGAAGGGGCACTAGAAAGGGACACGGAGAAAGCAACCAGAGGCCTGAAGGAGTCCTTGCATAGTGACGGAGAACAAAAAAAACTGAAAATGGGAATTAGTATAGTGTACATCAAGCTGGTTATGTGCAACTAGAGGTAAACTGGTTCCCACTCAGAGTAAAATATAGTCTTTTGAAGTTCACATTGGCTGCATTGCTGTCTGTTTGTACAGCAGTAACCAGGTTGGGTTAACGACTTCCTCAGTGTGCAGGCTCAGTGATGTCACAGTGGTTCAAAAAACGATTGCAAGCTGGAACATACAGATTTTGCGTGGCCTGAGATTCAAGAGCCAACGACTGCTTCATTGTAATTAATGTGTATAAATAAAAACCAGGCACGTGCATGTGATGAGAGCGCACAGAACAGTATCCGTGAGAGCTCTTTTAGCACGTTCCTGCACAACACTGAAGAAAAGTACTGTCAACTGCAGCTCTTCATCTCAACCCCTCATCCCCTCACTGTGGCTGCTGTCCTCACTGCAACGTTACCCTTTACTAAACTCACCGGCCACATTTTTATTAAAGGTTTTAAGTGTAAGAACTGCACAAACAACTCAACCCTGACAATGTAGACGTGCTTGTATTATTTAACAGCTGACAGGGATGAGGGTCTGTCCTCCTCTTCGGCTTCGCTGTGTGACATCTCTTTTATTGGTGCTGAAACAAAAAGCCTGTTCAGCCTATAGAGGGTCCCACATGTGATGATGCCTCCTCATGTGTGATATTATGGCCAAATTCCAATCCGGCCCCTCCACCCTCCCTCTCCGTGGTGGAGTGAACTCTGTTTGTAGTCACACTCACAGCTCAGTGAAGCTCCTTGTTTAAGCTGAAGGGTAGAAATACAGCAGCCACTTTGGGACAAACTTCCCTCTCTCCGGCAAGGAACTAAATATCAGAATCAGAAATACTTTATTGATCCCCCGGGGGAAATTGAGTTACATTTTGCTCCCGTTCTAGAATATAAATATAAATATATAAAATAGAGAAATCATAAGAAAATATAAATAAAAAAATATATATAACGACATTGCAAATAATACCGCTGAAAAATAAGATATATGCAAATAATATAAATGCAAGAATGTTGTTAATAATAA
>NC_051288.1:959548-964548 GCF_015220745.1 Sebastes umbrosus
CACCTCTGCTCTCTGCTCTCTACATGCAGGTTGGAGACCCACAGGAAGTGAATGGCATCGTCGGTGTGTTCTGTCAATCAAAGCGAGAGCCTCTGCTCATTGGCTCCACCAAGTCCAACATGGGCCATCCCGAACCGGCCTCTGGTCTGGCCGCCCTGGCTAAGGTGAGAGTGACAGCCCTCCTCTGATTGGCTGCTCTGAGGATTCCTATTTTTTCTTTTAGAGGGATGCAAACAACAACAGTTTCTGTCACAGTCATATGAGTGACCTGCACTGAGCAGGGTTCCGTGGTTGTTTCCTCTAGTCATGCTGGACTGTGGCTGACACAACACATAGATGATATACTTATGTGAGAAATGTATTACAGTGATTTGACCTGCAGGATACATCTGCCATTTATAGGGATTATTATGAGCTATTTAATAAGATTGTGCTCTGTATCTCATCTGTTTGTGCTGTATTGGTTGCAGGTGGTGCTTTCTTTGGAGCATGGACTCTGGGCTCCAAACCTGCACTTTAACTCTCCTAACCCCGACATCCCAGCCCTCAGCGATGGTCGGGTTCAAGTCGTCGACCGGCCTATCCCCGTCCGTGGCGGCATCGTAGGCATCAACTCCTTTGGATTTGGAGGTTCAAATGTTCACGTGATCCTTCGTCCAGCTGAGAAACCAGCCGCCGCCGCGACTGCACCGCCCAGGACGATCCCCAGGCTGCTGCAGGCCTGTGGCCGTACAGAGGCCGCGGTGATGGCCATGCTCCAAAAGGGGGTGGAACACACTGCAGATGACAGCTTCCTGTCTCTGCTGAATGAGGTATCAGGAGTTCCTACTGCTAGCATGCCCTACCGAGGCTACACTGTGATTGGCTCTCAGAGCGACACCACGGAGGTGCAGCAGGGGCAGGCCGCTGCCCGGCCGCTCTGGTACGTCTGTTCAGGTGAGTCATCAAACAAGTGGGGTTTTTATTATCTATAGATCAACACGTCAGAGGGTTTTACAAGGACTTTTTTCCCAATGGACACAGTTTGTGGATTATCCAGAGTATCTGGACACAGTTTGTGGATTATCCAGAGTATATCAGGACACAGTTTGTGGATTATCCAGAGTATCAAGACACACTTTGTGGATTATCCAGAGTATATCAGGACACAGTTTGTGGATTATCCAGAATATCTGGACACAGTTTGTGGATTATCCAGAGTATATCAGGACACAGTTTGTGGATTATCCAGAATATCTGGACACAGTTTGTGGATTATCCAGAGTATATCAGGACACAGTTTGTGGATCATCCAGAATATATCTGGACACAGTTTGTGGATTATCCAGAGTATATCAGGACACAGTTTGTGGATCATCCAGAATATATCTGGACACAGTTTGTGGATTATCCAGAGTATCTGGACACAGTTTGTGGATTATCCAGAGTATATCAGGACACAGTTTGTGGATCATCCAGAATATATCTGGACACAGTTTGTGGATTATCCAGAGTATATCAGGACACAGTTTGTGGATCATCCAGAATATATCTGGACACAGTTTGTGGAAAGAGGTGTTGCTGTTGATGTTTTTTTTGTAATTGTTTGATACTGTGAGTAACACAGTCGATATTCCATTCCTCTGTTGTACTGAGGGAAAACCAGAAATCACACAGACAATATCTGTAAACCTGGACCAATAAAACCCAAATGATCTGCATGGAGAGAAACCGACCCATTAAACGTTTCTGTAGAACTGAGTAGCATTTAACAACTATTGTATGTGTGCTTTGGATTACTGTAATTTGTCTACTATTTAAAGGGACTGTTGGTAACTTCTTACACATATAAATCAATCCGGGTCGGTGTCCCATGTGCGCTCGCGTGTTTCTCCGCTGTTCAGACTCAGACTCCAACACAAACTACAGTGAAGCACCAACACCTCTTGGTTGTATCTAGTGAAGCCCGTCTGTTAAACAGTGTTGGCCGCGGTCGGAGGACGCGGGGGAGACCATAGCTTTGGTCTCCAGGACCGGAGTCTCTGCTGTACTCTGCTCCTCTGCCTGCCTTCACTCACACACCGCACTCATTCTCTCTCTCTCTCTCTCTCCACCTCTCACGTCCATGCGCGCACACTCCACACTGCAGAAGAGTTAGTTTATCTCTGAGAATATCTAGTGAATGTTCAGTGGACGTTTGTGTAGAAATAACTGCTGCAGCTCCTCCAGACCAACAGAGGTTTCCCGTGTCTTGTGAAGTGACGGGGCTCCGCAGAGAGAAACGTTATCGTCTCTGACCAAAACTCCGGCGTCTCCCCTGTTCCCTCCGGCCGCGGTCGGGAGGCTGAGGCAGGAAAAGCCAACACTAGGATCAGCACTGATTCATGGAGAGACCTTTGTCTGGTCAGCTAACATTACTGCCAAGCAGCTGAAATATAGAGTGATATTGTGCTTTTAGCTGACGTGTGTCTCCTCGCTGTGTTGAGCGATGCTCCTTCATGTCTATGTAGAGCGAGCACAAGCACGAGCAACAGGATACTGACTTTAGTTGACTTAACGGCCACAGGTGTCGCTGTTAACAAGACATTTCTGATTCTTACAAACAGTCCCTTTAACATTGATATGAATTACTATTAATGATGTGATATTTCCTGATGAAAGAATAATAACTCTTGAGCTCTGGAATGGGACTGTTGATGACGGATGGCTCTGTTCAGTGAGGTGTGTGTGACTGTGTGTTGTATCGACAGGTATGGGAACCCAGTGGGGCGGTATGGGCCGCAGTCTCATGCAGCTGCCAGACTTCAGAGAGTCCATCCTGCGGTCAGACGCAGCCCTGAAGGACACCGGCCTGGTTGTGTCTCGCCTACTCATGGACGCAGACGAAGCCACTTTTGAGGACACCGTTCACGCCTTTGTTGGCCTCGCCGCCATACAGGTAGAGTAGAGACGCCATGTTTGATGGGGGAACCCTGACAAATCGGTGTCATTGTGACATGGACTACAGGGCGGGACTTTTCTGTGCTGAAGTAAACTATGTTGACTTGTTCTTCAATGTAGTTTACCAAGTTACAGATTTGGAATCTAAAAACCTCCACATGTCCCCCTGAGTTGACAGATATCCCTTCTCATCTCAGAGATGATGTATCTCAAGGGCTTTATCCTGATTTCAAGTGCCTTAAACCTGCATTATTTGTACCAGCCAGAAGGGGGCGACTCCTCTGGTTGTATAGAAGTTAGGGATGCTCATTTTGAAAAATGTTCTTAACCGATAACCGACCTTCGTTAACCGATTATTAACCTTTAACCGACAAGATTTGTGCCTCGTGCCAGCTGCAATGTAGGAGCACAACAGACAACTGAGTCTCCAGTTCACCGTCCGGGAGCGTTAACTTAGCTTTTTTTTTTTTTTTTTAAAGTTATTTTTTGGGGTGATTTTTAAGCATTTTATTGATAGGACAGTGGATAGAGTGTTGGAAAGGGGGAGAGAGAGAAATGACATGCGGAAAGGACCACAGGCCGGATTCGAGCCCGGGTCCACCGCTGCTAGGACTGAGCCTTGGCATTACATGGGCGCTCGCTCTACCGACTGAGCTAACCAGCCGCCCGCCACTCAGCTTTTGAGTTAACTATTAACATTTCTTTTAACCGTTTTAACCGATGGCGTTAATCTGTTAAAATGCTTAATGTCCGTTAACGGTTAAACGGTTGAACATCCCTATCACATACACATACAGTATGGTTGTATAGGACAGAGACTCACTGATCTAGAGAGATGAGAAGGTGCTCAATGCCATTAGATGCTCAGTGTGTGTGTGCTGTTGTACGACTTCCGTATAGTTAGTGTGTCTGGAATTTGCCACTTCTAATTTTGATAGCCAAATTTGCATCCATCTTATTTATATTCTTTTCCTTTCCTCTGTCTTATTATCTATAAGTTGATGTCCTCACACAGGGATCTTTAGAGGTGCTGTGTGTGTGCATTGTTGTATAAGCTGTGAGATGAGCGTGTCCTGGCCCAGATAGTTTCACACAAACAACATAACATGAAATCAGATTAAACAGAAATGCAATTAGAAAATCCTAAATAATACAAATCATATTAAAGACTGCATCATAGCAACAACCTAAGTGGCACATTAAAACAGAGCTGTATAAAACCTAATTAATCATTTAACACATGCAAATTGCAAAATACCCTAAAACATTGGCAACCAGAAGATTTGAATTCATGGCCTTATTGTAGTCCTGGCAGTAAGCCCATGTGTGTGTTGTGTGTCATTCCAGATCGCTGAGATCGACCTGCTGACTAAGCTGGGTCTGCAGCCTGATGGCATCGTAGGCCACTCGGTGGGAGAGCTGGCCTGTGGCTACGCTGACGGCTCCCTCAGCCACACCGAGGCCATCCTGGCTGCCTACTGGAGAGGCCGCTGCATCAAGGAGGCCAACCTTCCTCCAGGAGCCATGGCTGCAATCGGTAAGAGACTCAACAGCTGTTCTCATGGAACATGCACACTGTCTGGTTTGGAAGGAAAAAAGTACGTCAACAGTCTGTCATCTAGACAAGATGCTACGAACCATTTGGAAGAACCAGTCTGGATTTCAAAATTCATTTCTTACAGCTACTACGAGGAACTTTCATTTTGTGTTGATTCTGGCGGTCCCCTGTGGACAAACGCTGTAGTGTTTCCGAGCACCAGAGTCCCTTTAGAAAACCTCTCATTTCACTGCAGCAGGGCCTGACAGTCTGCCCCGCTCAGTCCTGGTTCTGGTTCTGCCGTGCCTCCCTTCCGTCCAGCAGGTGAAGCTCTGCTCCTGGCCGGAGGAGGAGCAGCTGCTGCCGGGCGCGGAGCTCTCCACCTCCCACTGGAGCTGCCTGTTCAAGCTTTTAAACAACAGAAGGACCGTGTCTAGGATATAGTGACATCACTGAAGGTTATATGGGCCTGGCTGACGTTATTGGTTGAGCTCATTACTTTCCATCTGTGTGATGCATCTGATTAGATTAGATGAAGTTATGA